>NW_015389509.1:0-60269 GCF_001527695.2 Protobothrops mucrosquamatus
CTGTTTTTTTTAGTTCATAGCCCTAAATATTGTTGCCTTTCCTGACTGTGGACTGGAATTACCAAGCTGATGATTTAGCCCAGATGGTTGGCAAGTCTACAAATAGAGAAAAAATTGTATTTTTTGTTTGATTAGGCTTAGAAACGCATCAGAGAGTTTCAGAATGGAGCTGTAGACTATTAACTGCTGCCTTTCCCCTCTATGAATATGTATTCACTCTAGTCATTTCTCACTGAAAATCTGATCCTTTGGTTTGGATGATGGTGGTCTCAGAGAGAGACAAGACATGGGACATTGGCATTGTACTTCTGGGTCCCCATACCAAGGTCCTTGATGGGCAGCTCAAACAATTTTCCTCCAGCTCAGCTACTCAAAAGTTGTAATTGCAAAATATCTGCTTCGTGATTTGAGGCTGCTTGTCCATTTATAAGGACTTCCAGCAAGTCCCATCTCCTAAAGCTGCAGATCTTCCCTTAGTTGCAAAGTCCCATTGTACTATGAAATCCTTTTTCCAGACTAAAGGGTCAAGCCTCTTTCAGACTAACTGCCTTTTATTTTCTTCAATGTGACCAATGCAGCATGACAAAGGCAGGCCAGGAGCTGACCAGGCTGTTTGTGATGTCCCCTTGTTGGATAAGCAGAGAAAGGGCAGGTTATAATGGTATGATTAGGACAATCATCACAGGAGTAGGAGTTACTCTAATGAGCATTTTTGGGGTAGTAACACTGACCATGTGGAAGTGCCTTCGCTCTGGTGCAGCAACTAAGAGGCTGACTTATGAAAAGGCCAGTGTTGAAGTCCACACTCTGTCCTGGCAGCCAGCTTATTATGGGATATTGAGCAATTACAATCTCTTAACCCGAATCTATCCCACAGGGTTGTTTCGCAGTACTTAAGTACTTAGAAGATAAGCACTATATATGCCATCTGGAGTTCCTGCAGGAAAGGCAGAAAATACATCTTGAAAATAAAAAGTTGGATAAATCATAGAGGGGAGGCTAGCTACCTGGTTAATGTAGGCAGCAACGATTCACCCTACATTCTCTGGCTCTTCCCCAACCATATGGTAAATTGAAACCCTTTGGCTTGGCATCTTCTTTGTCTTATGGTTTGCAGGAACACTGTGTGGTCACAAAAGGAACCTTCAGCTGTTTTCGAGCAGCAGCTATTTGACAGTACATTTCAGAACAGATGGCTCGGTTGGGGCCAAGGGCTTCAAGATCAATTTTGAAGAGATGAATCAAGGAGCGATTCAGAGAAGCAAGAATGGGATAGAACTCAACAGCCCATGTAATGATTTTAAGCTTGGAGGAGGGTGTGTGTGGGTGGGAGTCTTTTCCCCAGACTGTAGGCTTCCCAACAGACCTTCCGATTATGGTATTTTTCTTCTATTCATTTAGAACGTTTATTGGTCACCTTTTATGATACACCAGAAATCTCAATCTGTTTTACAAATAAAACAAAAATCCAGCATTGGAACAAGAGACATATTTTGAAAGCAAATTCAGAAGTCTGTGCAGTGTGCATATGTCTATTGATTTCTGGCCAAGTTGCCTCCTATAAAGAGACATCTTAGGAAAAATTGAGCAATAAATTACTGTACACTTGTTTTAATGTGTGTGGAGGATTTGTTTTTTATTTTTATTTTTACCTTCGAGTCAGTCATGACTCCTGGCAACTGCCTGAACTAATCTGTGCTGTTTTGGGGAGGGGGGGCAGTGTTTCTAGATGTGGTTTGCCATTGCCTTCTTCCTAGGGTTGAGAGACAGGGATTGGCCCAAGGTCACCCAGTTGGCTTCATGCCTAAGGTGGGAATGGAACTTACAATCACCTGGCTTTTATAGCAGCCTGGTGCCTTAACCACTATATCAGGGGTCTTCAAACTTGGCCCTTTTATGACTTGTGGACTTCAACTGCCAGAATTCCTCAGCCAGGCACTCTGGCTGAAGAATTATGGGAGTTAAAGTCCACAAGTCATAAAAGGGCCGTGTTTGAGGACCCCTGCATTACATCAAACTGGCTCTCTTTGATTTGTTACATATATACAGTATACTTTATTTTGGTAATGTCTGAGACTGACTGCTTGGTTAGACATAATGGAATTGCAGGTCTTCAGTCTTCATTTGCATGGTATGGCTGCCATCTTGACTTTTTGAATCTCTCCTGCAAACACTTCTGATATGCTGAGCTCTTAAAACATTTCCACATTCTCATCTGAGAACTTCAGCTGTGGCTTTGATATGTTTAAAAATTTAACTTTAATTTAACTGGCAGGTGTTGGAGCTAATTACTGTAAGTGAAACACTTTGCTAAAATAGGAGTGACCAATAATACTAATAGCGTAACAATAATAATGTGAATTTTTAGCTGATACCTTTTTTCTTTTTGCAGATTCGCCTGATAAACAAATTGCTATTGAAGAAAGTAAATACTATCCCATAAATGTACATTATTGTAAAGCTTGGGAGTTGGACAAGGAAAGTTTAGTCATCCAACTTTGGTCAGATGTATATTTTATTAATTAACATGGAGGTGATATGTTGGGAATGAAACAGAAATTATTTCTTAATACATGCCTGTATGGAAAGTTATTCAGAATAGTTCTACTTATTTTCCACTTCTCTCAGCAAATTTAATGTTTATTTTTTAAAAAAGATGGTAATTGGAAGGGGGCTTAAAGGAAACATAGTAAAAGTATTGTAAGTTTTGCACAAGTTTATGGAATTATCACTTGCATGCTAGAATGTCTAATACAGAATTAATAGTGGATCTTCCTTCTGGCACTAGGGAAATGTGGAATTCTAGTGGAAGATCCATTCCCCATGGAGGCACCCACAAACACCTCACTGGAAGGACAGGGCAAAGTGGAAATGTTTAGTGACAACCTAGCATCTCCAGCATCTTGGCCATGGCTTGTGAGCCTACAATTTGAAAACAAGCATTTTTGTGTAGGCATTTTGATTGAGAAAACTTGGGTTCTGACTGCTGGACATTGTAATGTAAGGTAAGCAAATACTGGAATTATTTCTCAAAAAATTGTATCCCTGCCTAGGATGTAACCCTGGCCAAGGGACTTTTATTGAACAATTAATCAGTGGAACAACCCGCCTCCAGAAGTTATGAATGCTCCAACACTGGAAGTTTTTAAGAAAAGAATGGACAGCCATTTGTCTGAAAAGGTATAGGGTTTCCTGCCTGAGCAGGGGGTTGGACTACATGGTCTCCAAGGTCCCTTCCAACATCATCATCATCATCATCATCATCATCATCATCATCATCATCATCACCACCACCACCACCACCACCACCACCACCACCATCATCATCATCATCATCATCATTACAATCTCAGAATGAAACCAAAGTATATTTCGCAGGAATCATCCTGGGGTTGGGAAATTTGATATAGGCTGCTATGGGCCCAGAAGGCACAAACAAAATGGATTTTGCTGAATTTTAGTTTTTCAGTATTACATTTCTTGCATCAATGCAGCAGTTTGCATTTTTTCTAAGAAGTTCACTGTACAGGTAGTCCTTGACTTACGATCATCATTGAGCATGCAATGATGATTGTAAGTCATGATGGTCATTAAGCGGGTTATCAGGTGCCTGTGATTTTATGACCTTTTTTGCAGCAATCTTTAAGAGCACATCATGCTTATTCAGCTAAGTACAATATATTGTAGAATCCTTCAAGAGCATCAAAAGGCTGTATTATTTATTTATTTTGTCAAATTTATATCTTACTCTCTTCCAGGGGCTCAAGATTGTCTTCATAGCAAAAAGAGGGAGTTAGAGTTGTGAGTTTCTGGACTTGGATCCAGGTCTCAATGTATAGATAATGTGCAACATTGCTCTTTGCAAAAAAGAAACATGCTATTGCCATGATTACATTGTGCATGTTGTGAACTCAGAATGTTGTTTTTTTAGCACTCAAACGGACAAAGCTGTCCCAGGGATCACTGATCTGCTTCCTGATACAGAAGGTGGCACTCAGATCTCAGTGAAAGCTGTCTACTTTCATACCAACTTCAGTGGTTTCCCTCCCAGCAATGACATCAGTCTGTTAGAACTGGAGATCCCCATTGAGACAGGTACTATAATGGGGGAAATAACTTTCTTGGTTCAAAACCTTTATCTACAATTTCATTGCAAAGAAGCTTGACCTGGACTCAACCTGGAGTTGAACTGGAGTTGCTGAATTAAAGAAACTTTATGGACCAGAACCAAGCCAAAGTTCTTGTAACCATGGCTTGTTGAAAGTACTAAAATGGTCATATTGAGCCCCATTGATTTGTATCTTCTGTGAACTGACCAGTAAATAGTCTTGTGTGTAAATGGACAAGAAAGTGCTCTTTAGACTGTAAAAATGCTGTTTTGCAGATGATTCATCTTATCACACTGGAGTAGTCCAGTATTTGTCATGTGTGAATTCATTGCTATCTGCATAAATAGGAGAATAGCAGTAGCAATAACACTTAGACTTATATACCGCTTCACAGTGCTTTACAGTGCTTTACAGCCCTCTCTAAGCAGTTTACAGAGTCAGCATTTTGACCCCAACAATCTGGGTCCTCATTTTACTAATCTCAGAAGGATGGAAGGCTGAGTCAACTTTCAGCTGGTCAGGATCAAACTGTTGGCAGTCGGCAGAGTTTAGCCTGCAATACTGCATTCTAACTACTGCACCACCACAGCTCAGAATAACCCTGGCTTGATTTTATTAATTTAAGATGAGACAAAGGGGACAAGTTCTCAAGACTTTGTTGTTTTAACTTACATCAGTAAAGAGTTTTTTTGAAATCCCTGCTGCAACTGTTTCTTAATCTGGCCTCCTTTGAAGCAATGATATCAATTTTAAGATTTCTGGATACCTTTCCTAGAATATACCATAATCCAGTTATGCTTTATTTTCTCTTCTTTGAGGAGATAACATAGGACTTATCTGTCTACCAGAACAGGATGAGAAAATAGCCACTGATGCAAAGTGCTTGACTGCAGGATGGAACATAACAGGTGAGGGTGATTGCTGCTATATAGGCCAGTGTTGTGTTTCTGAAAGTACACATTTATGAAAAATGGCTATGCGCTGCCACAAATAAGAGTTGAAAAAATATTGCAGTATGGAAAGCTGGCAAGTCCATTCTGTTCTTTTCTGTATTATGTTTCTAATCCCCCCCCTATAATGTAATAGTATATGGGAGTGACTTTTGGAGATGGGGGAAGAGCCGCAGCCAGGGGAATGGCTCAGTAAGAACAGCCTAGCCCGTAAAAGGAATGTGGGCATGGCAAACATCTCAGGACTCTCCCTGGTTTCTTGGGCTGCAAAGGTGACAGAGAAAAAAATGTACTTTCAGACTTATAAGAGTCTGTTAATGTAACCTTACAATAAAGTAGAATTAGTCTATTTATCATGCTTCCTGTCTGGATTACCTTGCTAGGCTGATATATAGTAGTGCCGCTGGGCACAAGTCCTCACATTTATTTGGCATATTTGAATCCTGTCCTGCTGCATTGATTGATTATGTGCCATCAAGTTGGTGTTGACTGTTAGTGATCACGTAGATTTTCTGTCAAGCACAAGTAAACAGGAACAGGAGGCTAATTCAAAGCACTTCAAGTTTGTTACATGCTACCTATACACAAGAATCTGATCTACTAAGACAGGGGTCCCCAACCTATGGGCTACGGCTCAGTACCGGGCTGTGGCCTACTGGCCACTGGACCATGGGACAGGCTGGCCAGTGCGCGCATATGTATGCACACACTCACCCCCACTCGCACTAGCGCCCGGGGACCCGTTTGTGCATGCGCATGGGGCTAGCAGTGGCAGCTAGCGCCTGCGCAAATGGGGCAGCTAGTATGTGCGGGGGTTGCGCAGCCCATTTGCGCATGCATGTGGTTGCTAGCAGCGGCGGCTAGCACCTGCGTGCCGGCGCAAACATGGCCGCTAGCGCCATGCAGGTTACACGACCTGTTTGTGCATGCATGTGGTTGCTAGCGACGGCAGCTAGTGCCTGCACGCCTATGCAAATGGGGCCGCTAGCCCCATGCAGGTGCACTCAGCCCCATTCGCGCACGGCTATGTTTGCGCATGTGCACCCAAATTGCCCAGGTGTTCCCTTTCCCTCCAGGCCGCCAGCATGAAAAGGTTGGTGACCTCTGTACTATGGGCCAAGGCAAATTGGCATTAGATAAGAGTGAACAGGATTCACGGAGGGTGGAACGTAGATCTCTTGTGGAAGTGTAGTGATTCCAAACTGATGAAGCATTTGACACCACCTTCAGGCTCCATCTGGTCATTTCCTATAGTATATCTTCTCCATGATGATCTGACCCTTATTTATTCAGCATATGGCATACAACGTCAGGGAAATCTATACATGCTAGACACAATGTAGTTCTGACAGCCTAGGTTGCTAGTTCATTCCATTCAGCGCTTGTGCACCTATCCTTGGTGCACAGTGGAGGGCGAACTAGCTTTACACCAATTAGCTAGCGGTGCTTGGGTTGCTAGCTCTTCCAAGCTCCTCCACTGGTTTCGCCTTGCCTCGTGTCACGAAACCTCATTTCTGGCCATGTCCAGCATCAGCTACCACTCTCCACACACACAAAGGCAACTAGGGGTTTTTTCCCACCAAAGTGGTACCCATTTATCTTCTTGCAATATTCCTGCTTTTGAACTGCTGGGTGGGCAGGTGCTAGGGATCGATCGACGGGAACTGACTCTGTCTCACGAAGTCGGGCTCAAACCACTGGAGTGCAGACCAGGTCTGGCTAGCAGTTCCAGAGTTATTAAGCCTTTGCACCACCGTGTCCCCTCTGATCTGACCCTATTTTGGTCCTTTAGCTCTTCCAATGGTGCCCCCATTGCCACTGTAACTCAGCTCATCATCTTCTTTTTCTCTTTCATTTTCCCCAGCATTAGAGCTTTCTCCAGAGAGCTAGCTAGGTTCCAGGTGGGTTAGCACTTTGTTTAAGTTCTTTTGTCCCTTAAGAAAAGCTTACATTTTCTACTACATCTGCTGGAACACCTTGAGCACTACAGATCTCGTTTTGAGGCTATAAGCAACGGTATGTGAAGTCTGCACACCAAAAACCAAGGATTGTGTAAGGGATCATTTCAGGCCATCAGCGAGGGAAAGATCTTTTTTCCTTGTAACTTGTTATTTGGTAGAGAGTTAAATTACAGAGAGAAAAAGAGGAGGTCAGAGAGGAAAGAAGAAAGGATAGCTATCCATTTACTCCTTTTTAAATCCCATCTACTGTTCTGAACAAGTTCTCCTAGGGGAATAAGTTCTCAGTAGGAAAAATGAGGGAACGCCCACCCCACACACTCCTAAATAATCTCAGAAAAAGCTTGAGAAGAGTGTTTATAGAAATATGTGCATCTAAGCCTTCTGTAAGGATTCTTTTCTTTGAACATGCATTTGCAATATTTTTTGCTTGGTGACTCATATTCTTATTTTCACTGGCAGAAAATCATACCTGAGCTGTAGGGAACTATTTGATAAAAACAACTTAATAAGTCTTTTTCCACAGTTGCATGTATCAAATAATATTTGTCTGATTGCTTGTTTTCCATCTAGAGGGTTGGTTCTCCAGAAGACTGCAACAAACACAAATATCACTCCTCACAAATGATGCCTGTGCCAGATACTGGAGTGAAGACATTAAAAACACTAATATATGTGGAAGTGCTACAGGGACAACTTCATGTGATGTATGTAACGGGCGTGGAATATTGTCATTAAATAGGAGAAGTGTAATCTTGCATTTGGGACCAGTTAACTGAAAAGGCTTCAATCATACTGAAATTTCTAATGTCATCAGTAAGATTATCCATAAAAAAGATGGGCAATGTGATCCCAGGGCTATATTTGACACCAGAAAGCTTTCTGGTTGCATTGCCACAAATCAGCATTGGAGCTGTAGAGAATCAGCGGAGCAATTCCCTGCCATTTTAAAGAAGGAAGCATACAGAATATGTTTCTCCAGAAGCAAACAAAATAAGCTTTGCCTACAGATACGATACGGTCCTACTTATTTTGAATCATTGTCCCCAAATGTTATAAGGACTTCAGATACTAACCAGTATGGGTGTTGAAAATATGAAGCCATAAATTAGAAATAAACGATCTGTTGTCTTCCAGATATTTTGGATGCCAACTATCAGCAGCAATAAACAAAGCTGCAGTTAAAATATCTGGAGGTTATCATTGATTGTTGCATTTCTGGGGCCATAGATACTCTATAACCCAGTGGTGGTGAACCTATGGCACGTGTGCCAGAGGCGGCACTCAGAGCCCTCTCTGTGGGCACGCATGCCATTGCCCCATCCCCGCCTCCCCCGTGGCCCCTCCTCACCAGCAGCCCCCACGGAGAATCACCCGAGCAGCGCAGCCAAGAACATGGCAGCCAGACAGCGGGGACACTGCACTCGCGCCCTGTTGCGCAGATGATGCTGCGGGGCGGGGCTGCCATGGTGCTGCTGGGCTGTTTGGGCGATCTGTGGCGGGCCGTGGAGGCAGTGGGTAGCCCTGTGGGCGGGTGGGGTGGGGACAGAGCAGGGACGGGCTGCGGGCAGGGGCGAAGTGGGGGTGGGCAGGGGGCAGGGCTGGTTTTTGGGCACTCGATCTCTAAAAGGTTCGCCATCACTGCTATAACCTATAGAATTATGGATTGATTTTAAGCTATGTATTGTGGCTGAAAATGCTTATTATTTTGCATCCTATTCATTCTGTCCCTCCTTCTGTTTACAGCGAGACTTGGGGGGACCTCTTATATGCAAGATTGATGGACGCTATAAGCTTATTGGTCTTGTAAGCTGGGGTAGTGATCATTGTGAACCAGAGTCTCCAACAGTCTACACGCAAATCTCTGTCTATAAAAATTGGATTTCAACAGTGATTATTGGAAAATTGTGAAAAATGAATTAAAAACAACAACAACTGTAATACATATTGTGCTTCAGAAGGGCTAATTGCTAATTGCGAAATCTTCATGCATTTTCTTGGAATCAGCTCTGAAGAAGCTAAACGCAATCATGCTGTTGAAGGCATAATGCCCAGGTCTGCATATCTTTAAGTAGAAACATATATGTTTTCTGAAATCCTCTCAATGTTAGATACATCTGCTTCTAGCATGTTTCCTAATACTTGTGTATTAAAAATATTCTAATATTAAAGAATCAGAGAACGCATGTAGAACATGGATTCTTGAATTTTTGAAACTCCTTACTGAAGAAAGTATTTATATTTTCTTCTGTGCAAGAAAATAACGTCTATGTGTTTCTGCTTTCCTCTCATGTTGTATCTGTATGTACTTATATGCAATGAGAAGCTTAGGGTAACCTGCTTATGTGCTTTGTGTTATGCAACCAGGAATCAGCAGGCAATATCTGGATTTATATCTATTGCTTATTCTCAATAAGGCTTTTCTGACATGATTTTTTAAATCTATATCAATTTATCTATATCAAAACTTTATCTAACTATAGAAAACCATGCCATCCAAACCTCAGTTTGTGCTTTTTAAATTCTAAAATACTTTTGTTTCTCAGTAGTATCCACTCTTTCATCCAGACCAAATCGCTGGCTACAAAATAGAGTTTTAAATCAGGCAATCCCAGTCTTTCTGGATGCTTTGCATCTTGGAGAATATTATATTCTCTGAGAACAGGGACCAGAATTTCCATTGCTAACACAATACACAATACCTTTCTAATCTTGATAACTGCCCTAATTTATTTTGCTTAATATAGAAATGTATATGATAAATACATTGCGGTCAAGAGGTCTGCTCTGAGAGGTATTATAACTTTCCCTCCAAACATATAGGTAGAGCCATGGTGGTGCAGTGGTTAGAATGCAGTATTACAGGCTAATTCTGCTTACTGCCAGCAGTTCGATCCTGACCCGCTCAAGGTTGACTCAGCCTTCCATCCTTCCGAGGTCGGTAAAATAAGAATCCAGATTGTTGGGGGCAAGATGCTGACTCTGTAAACTGCTTAGAGAGGGCTGCAAAGCACTGTGAAGCAGTATATAAGTCTAAGTGCTATCACTATTGCTAATAAAAATGGATCTGATGCAAGTAACTTAAACATTTTTCAGAGAACTGCTTTGCTTAAGAATCTATCTTAGGAAAGGTTGGTGCAATGTCTGGCAGTTAATTTCCCACTCATTCATTTGGCATATGCCCATATGCCCAACTCTCTCTCTCTCTCTCTCTCTCTCTCTCTCTCTCTCTCTCTCTCTCTCTCTCTCTCTCTCTCTCTCTCTCTCTCTCTGTGTGTGTGTGTGTACGTAAATGTGTGCACAAAGATCCTTTGATAGAGCCAAAATGCTCTTTCATGAATGTTTAAAATCCCAGCCTATAAATCCCAGCTTATATGATCTTTATCAACTGAACAGCATTCGGCATGAGTGTCAATACTACATTGAGAAGTAGTTGCGCTATGCATATTCATGCCAAACAGACCGTACAATTTCAATGAAATGACCCAAAGATTGCATGTCTTTGCTATTCTTTCTAGACTCCAAATGTTTTCTGACCACCTCCTTCCCTTCAACTGGCAGACATGCAGGAGCAGCAACCACGATGATTGGTTGACGGCAGAAAAATGGAAGAGTTTTTTTCCACTTCCTGGTCTCTGTGGCCCTTCCAGTTTGGCTTAGGTGAAGAGGGTCACGGGAAATGAAGTTTTCCAAAGACTCCCGCAAGGAAAAATAAACTACAGATAGTCCTTAAGACCATTCATTTAACGATCATTCAAAGTTATGACAACACTGAAAAAAAGGTCTTATGACCAGTCTTCATACTTATGACCATCACAATATCCCCGCATTCATGTGAACAAAATCCAGAGGTTTGGCAACTGGTATGTATTTATCATAATTAAAGCTTCCTGGGGCCACAAGATCATCATTTACGACCTTCCCAGGAGGCTTCCAACAAATAAAGCCAATGGGAAAAGATGGATTCACTTAACAAACACATGATTTACTTAATGACTGCTGTGGTTTACTTAATGTCCATGGCATGAAAGGTCATAAAATCGAGCCTGACTCACTTAATGACAGCCTTGCTTAGCAACATAAATTCCCATCCCAATTGTGGTCATAAGTCAATGACTATACTTGGAGACAACCTCTTTGGTGTGGGGGGGGGCAGAATTTGCGAACTAACTGCGCTCTGTTCTGCAAAACGTTTCTTTAATGTCCAATCTCAAACTGAAATTAAGAATAAATAATCTGTCCTCCTCCGAGAGGCCTTTCAATCAAAGGAAGGCCCAGTTAACAATGAGATTCTTCATTTTAACAGAGATTAAAGTGGGGTCTGGAAGCACCCTCCTAAGTGCAGTTTCAAAGAATTCCAAGTCCCTCAGTCCTTCAAATCTGCAGAGGAAAGCCTTTCACTTTGATCCCGTCATCTCAAAGGGATAGGGAACATCTTAGAAAGAATTCAGGAATGGAATCAGGTAAACCACAAGCAAGTATACTGAAAGGTCTCATGTAATGGTGCTGCAAGACATCCGCCCATTAGCGTCCTGCTTAGCGTACAAAAGAGGTGATCGGCTTATGTGGCTATGTCATCTGTGAAGTTGCTTCTTGGGTACTAATGAAACCACAGAGTTTTGTTTGGCATTTTTCAGGGCAGCGAGCAGTTGCAGAGAGGTGGACTGCAACAGCTGTTTCTTTACACCTTTCCCTTTAGCCATCAACTCTCGCATTTTCTGCATCAGCTGTTGCACTCTCTTATCCCGCAGCTGTGATAAGAAGTTCCCCCATTGTGCAGCAGTTGGCGAGTTCGTTTGTAGAGACTTCTCCAATTTTGCAACAGTTGGCGGCTTTGTTTGTAAGAAGAATTTCTCCCATTTTGCAGTAGTTGGTAAGTTCATTTGGGGTTTAGGCATTGTTTTCTTTGGCCAAATATTAGCAGGCCCTGCTCCAAACGGAAGCAGAGAAGAGATGGCAATTGCTTGAGGTTTTGACTTCCTAGGACCAAAGCCAGGAGGAAGGAGAAGAAGCTGCATGACAGAGGTAGGCTGCAAGGGATACTGTCCAAGAACAGCAGAGATTGGGACAACAGGCCATTCAGCAACTCTGGCAGGAGGCAATACATGAGCAGGACTTTTAGGGATGATGGGCTTGGTCAATAACACAGGCGTTTTGGAAGCAGTAGGAGATGAGGGAGAAGGGGAGGAAGAACAGGGAGATGTAGATGTGGCAGTGCCAGTGACAACGGGACTAGGCGATGCTGAAGTTGGGCTACTGGTTGAAGCAACAGTAGTGGCAGGATTTGTGGGAACAGAACCCACTGATGGTGTAGTGGCTTCAGTGGTAGTGGCTTCAGTGGCAGTGGGACTAGGAAATGCTGAAGTTGAGCTACTGGCTGAGGTAACAGTAGTGGCAGGATTTGTGGAAACAGAACCCACTGATGGTGTAGTGGCTTCAGTGGCAGTGACAATGGCAACGGGAGTAGGAGATGCTGAAGTTGGGCTACTGGCTGAGACAATTGTAATGGCAGGATTTGTAGGAACAGAATCCACTGGTGTAGTGGCTTCAGTGGGGGTAGGCTCAGATGATGGTTCAGTGACAATTGATACAGAAGTAACTGGAGTAGCTGTCATAGCATTGGAAGTGGAAAGAAGAGTAGGAGCAGGGGTTGGAAAAGGTATATCAGACATAAGGTGCTGGGAAAAATCTACCTCTGTGTTACGAGTGGTGGTAAATAATTCAGGAAAACTTTGCTCGGCTATCACTGCATCAAGACTGGTGAGAAGCTCAAGCAAGGATTCCGAGTCAGTTGTGACAGGACTGGAAGAGGTGGGCAGATCAAACAAAGGGTTTGTGGAAGTAAGATCAGAAATAATACTGGGAAGTTCAGGAACGGTTTCAATGGTAGTGTCGGAAACGGTTGTGATGGTTCCTGTTGCTGCTGTGGGAGTGTGTGATGCAGAGGTGAGAAATGTAGGAGATATTGTGGAGGTAGGGAGAGTGCTGGTAAGCGGCGTCTCTTGTAGGGTAGATGGTGATTCAGTATTTCCAGGTTCTTGATTGGTGTTTTGTGTTGTTGAAGATGTTTCACTGATCTCATCTGGACACTGAATCCGCTACATGGGAGAAATAATGCAAAGCAGAAGTCACACCTTTAGGTTGCTATGATTTTTCCAAGCTATCATTTCTCTCATTTTCTTCTGCATGAGAGAAGACTGTGCTGTGACATCTCTAGAGGGTTTCTAAAGCACTTTGTCCAGAAATGTCAAGTGCTTCTGATTGTGCTATTTTTTTCACTCCCATGCTGTCAAGCATTTCCCTTCCTCCACTCATGAAGCAAACAATTAAGTGATTCAGGTCCCCACCTGTTTCCTATAACAACTAAAAGGCAGGTACTCACAAGGTACCGTTTATGTCGCACAAGGAACCAGTGGCGGATACTTTCCTGGCTGAATTACACAGCTTTGCAAAACACAGGACTTCTGCCAAGGATAAAATGTCGAATAGTCCCTAAGGAGATGACCAAGACAGGTTGGGGCTTGCAGTACTTTCTATTGACCTTTTTTTCCCTTTTCCCTTTTCTATTTTTTAAAACATTTTTCTGCTTTTGGAATCAAATTAGTCTTTGTGCAATATAATATTTGAAAGAAGAAACTAATGTTTCTCAAGTGGAAAATTTTTATTAGTGCCCATAAAAGCTTTCCTTCCAATTCAAATTGCAGATGCCGGACAGCTGGTAGATGTGCATGTGCGGATGGCAAACACACCTGTGTAAGATCATAATGGATTAAGGAAAGCTGCTACTAATTGTTCTGGAATTGATGCCAAAGTGAATGCCATAAACAATTTCACCTCTAGCATTCTCCTTAAGGGCATCCCAAGACTTATCCTCAAGGCAAATTGCCATCTTGCTTCACTTAATGATATGGCTGACCTGACCCTTCGATTGTCCGTCCCTTCTCTCTCAGGAAAAAAATAGATTTCCTTAAACCCTTGTCATTCGTAAAGCTGCTTTGCCCTTGGTAATAAATGGGGACTTGGATTCGTTCCCCATGAGCAGAAAGTGATGCTTATGCCTAGCATGGGCAGAATCACCTTGGTAGCCAGTGATGCAGAAACTGGCATCTCCTCCTGACTGCAAATGTGATGATGCCATGTGGAAACAATGCTGTACAGCTTATATTCTGTATGCTTAAAGTCAGTGCTTTTTTTCTATAAAAAAAAAGGTACCAGAACTCACACACGTCATACAACCCGCCTTGCCTACCCTACAAGGTTCTATCCAAAAATGGTGCCGGAACTCCGTTCTGGGTGTTCTATGAGGAAAAAAAGCCCTGCTTAAAGTTATATCTGGTTTCTGATATTTTTCAGGAGAACCTAGACTCAGCTTCTCCATACTGGTCATTCCAAGGAAGAGAGAGTACAATGGCCAGTGATGATGCTGGTCCAGAATTCTGAAACATAAGGTCCCCTATTCATATAAAGTAGTCTCTGCAGATTTTACTCTGCAGAGTAAAATGAGGCATAGGGAGCGATGCTCATCTCTGTTCCAAGGCCACTGAGCCAGTGCTGTCTGAAAACATTTCTTCAGTCATGTGACCGGCATGACATCATGGAGCGCTATCACCTTCCCACTGAAGTGATACCTATTTATCTACTCACATTTGCATGCTTTCGAACTGCTAGGTTGGCAGGAGCTGGGGTGAGGACAGGAGCTCATCCTATCATGTGGCACTCAGGTCTCAAATGTGGGTTGCCAGTTTACCAGCCAACAAGCCCAGCATCTTAACTACTGAGTCACCATGCTGCCCTCCCTACTCCTGTGGAGGGTGGAAAAGCCAGTGGGTACCCTCCAGATATATGGTTTTCGACTACAGAATGGTCAGGGCTGAGAATTCTGTGAAGTGGAATCCATGTATTCAGATAGACTGTGATGGTATGTGGGAATGAACTTGGGAGAAAGAAGGAGAGCCATAGCCAGGGGAACAATTGGATAAAAGACAGGTAATCCTCAACAAGAATGCGGGAGGATCCCTCCCTAGTTTCTTGGGCTGTAAAGATGATAAGGGAGAAATGCACATTCACACTTGCAACATTCTTCTAAAGCAGCGGTTCTCAACCTATGGGTCGCGACCCCATTTGGGGTTGATCGACCATTTCACGGGGGTCGCCAAGCAAGGCTGTCCGCCATTTTTTTGTCCGCCATTTTTCCCCCTTTTCCGGGGGTGCCTTACCTCCCTTGGGCTGGGCCAGCTGGTGGTCGGCCTGCTCCGTCTCTGCCGCTTGCCAGCTACGCCTCGGCCAGCGCAGGGGGCGGAACCACGTATGTGCGGCGCTCCCGGGCAGGGAAAGTCCTCGACTTACGACCGGTTGGGTAGTCCTCGACTTACAACCGGTTTAGTCCTCGACTTACGACCGGTTTAATCCTCGACTTACGACCGGTTGGGGGTCACGGCATTAAAAAGGTTGAGAACCACTGTTCTAAAGTAACCTTACACTAAAGCAGAAATAGTTTATTTAGATGTGCTTCTTGTCTGGACTACCTCACAAAGCTGAAAATGGTCCAAGTTTAGTAAATGATGTTGAATCAGAGTAAATAGATATGACTGAAACAATGCTCTATATTCCTGTTATAATATAATATATAATTATAATATATAATTATAATTATAATATAATTCTTTATTCAGGGTAGATTTAACCCTGGTGCTATATTAAAATGTGAAATACTTGGAGCATTTTGATGAAGTGGGGTGGTGAGAACTTTCAGCCCCTGCCATAAAGAGTGTTAGATTGCATTGTCATGGCCACGAAAAATAGACAGGTGTAGGACAGTGATGTTGAAACATGGGGATGAGTGACAAGCAGAGGGAATCTTGCCGCTCATGCTATACAGCCAAAGGAGGAGTTGGAGTGCTGGATACAGATGGCTGAGGTCTCAATTTAAATAACTCTACTCACTTACATAATTAGCCTGATCCTCTTGGAAATAAAGTAAATACAATGCAATGAAAATCATATTTGCAAATATTCTCAGTTAGACCTAGCTGCTTCCATTCCCTTTTCTATTGCTATTCCTGTGCTGGTTCTTATGGTTATCTTTTGCCTTCAGTAAACCTTCAGCCCATTCTACTTCTAACGCTAAAAGCACTGTCCTTCCAGATCACTGGAAAAGGAACGCCTCAGACCAATCAACAACGGCTTCTTCCTTTTTCTTACCTTCACAAAATACTTCTTCAAGGTGCAGCGATAAAAAGTGAGGGTGCAGAAATCAGGAAAGCTGGGCATTTCTGCCAAGTCAGAACATACCCTCCCTAGGAGAGAAGTTGAGGGTTAGAGAAAAAGCACCAAGGCCCTTCGGGTTACTTCCATTAATTTTCACTGAGATCCAGTATATCCCATGGAGTTGCTATAATCACTGTCGTACCATTATAGTCTCTGCCAGATTTTGAGAATTCAAAGGAGTGGGCTTTGGTTTCCCACCAAATGGGTTACCAAACATTGCAGCAATTCCATGAAGTCCTGCCAGGCTGCAACTTCAGCATCTGCCACTGGCTACTTCGAACTGTGAAAAATTGTGTTGGAGGAGCAATTATCCAGATCTTTTGGAAAGAAGCCTTTGGAAGTTCTTGGCACTTTATAACATTTGATTTCTTTACAAACACAGTAGAGTTGTTTTTTTTTCAGATCAGTTTGGTCCCTCAGGGTTCTCTCTACTTTTGTTTAGGTGAGGCCTAGACCAGAATGAGGACTGGTCATAAGTCACTTTTTTCAGTGTTGTTGTAACTTTAAAGGTTGTTGTAACTTTAAATGAAAGGTTGTAAGTTGAGGACACCATGTAATTTGCATTTTCTTATCTTCAGTGCCAAAGAATATGAATAAATGAATGGAGAGAGAGAGAGCGAGAGAGAGAGAGAGAGAGAGAGAGAGAGAGCTTTATATACATAATTTAGGGACTGAGATTATATTCAGTAAATCAGTTCTGAGAAGAAACACATGAACATATATGGGTTGCCTTGGACAGGGATTGGAAACTACCTTTTATCTTACTTACTATATATCAATGAGAATAATAGCAAGAAGAATCTACCAAATGGGTTTGGCAAAAATTATTTTAATTGCCTTGTAAGAGAGCCACAGGTTTGCACACATCTAAGTATGGCTTTCCAAACTGAGCTTTAATTAAGTTTAAAAGAGGAATAAGAGCAATTCTGTAATTGCAAGTATTGTGATAGACTTTACCTTCTGGGACGATTCCGTGATTTTCGTACAGATCTAAAGTCTGGACCAAAGCGTTCTGGCAGCCATACATGGATCTCAAGAAGCAAACTGCGCTGACTCGACGTGGACTGTTCAGCGTTTTGAAGAAATGGTTGTATTCGGCATCTGAGAGTGGCATGCCAGCTAGCGATGGATCTTGTATCTGTATGTCTGTGGCAAGAAGCCATTTTGAGAGTGCTGCGTAAAAGAAACAAGAACAAGAATGCAAGCTGTGACCGTTTCCAAAAAGGCATATACATTGCAAGGAAAGAGACTTTGTTTTACATGGGTTTTAGGTTGGTTATTTATCAATTGTGCTTAGCTGCCAAGAATCTATCTTGTCTCTGCATAATGTGCTGAAACATAACTTTGGCCCTGGAAATGGGATGAATGAACCATTAAATTTCATTTGTTTTCTGAATGGGAAANAGCAAGAAACTGATTCTGTTATAACATCCTACAACTTTGAAGACCATTGCTAAATTCACTGCTGTTCCTCTTGACTTCGCCAACTTCAAAAGACTGACACTTGCTTGGAAATAAGTCTCTCCGGACTGTAGGAATGTAAGAACAACATTCATTTCAGAAAGCAAAGAAACGGGGAAGATAGGCAGGTAGTCCTCGACTTATGACCACAGTTGAGCCCCAAATTTTTGTTGCTAAGTGAGACAGTTATACGTTTTGCCCCATTTTATGATCTTTCTTGCCATAGTTTGTTAAGTGAATCACCTCAGTTGCTAGTTAGCAATACGGTTGTAAAGTGAATCTAGCTTTCTCGTTGATTTTGCCTGTCAGAAGGTCGCAAAAGGGGGTCACATGACTCCAGGACACTGCAACTGTCATAAATACATAACAGTTGCCAAGCACCTGAATTTTGATCACGTGACCCATGGAGATGTTGCAATGGTCGTGTGAAAAACGGTCATTAGTCACTTTTTTCAGTGCTGTTGTAACTTTGAGCAGACACTAAATGAAATGTTGTAAGTCGAGGACTACCTGTATCCATTTGACTATTCCTCTCCTTCCCCATTCACTGAGCTGTTGCATCAAGAGTGCCAAAAGACCAGTTTTACCCTTGTTTCTTTTCTAATATACCTCATTGTTTGTTATAATAAAGATTGGGTAATTTGAAGGATTGGTACCTGATTTTGTTTTCCCTTTCCCTTCTCATCCTCTCTTCATTATATATATATAAGATGATTACCCTACCCTTCAGGCTCTGCCTTGCTTATTATAATTGAGAGCTTTTCCTTTATCACCAGATAAAATGTTTTAATATGGCAGTAATAATACAGGAACACAGAGGATAGAAACACACACAAAACCCAGCCTCAAAGACCAACGAATGCAGCCTAGTTTAAACCAGGAAACTCTCTCCATTGATTCTGTGAGAACTGAGCTTAAAACCTTTGCCTCCTCTCTAATCTTTCTGCAAGGAATATGTTACCCAAGATTCATAAAAATGCTGAGCTGTGTAGGTAGCTTTCAGTGCATGTTTTTCTTTTTTCCTTGATTGCATACATATAGTACAAGTTAACATTTTTGACTTTCCAAGGACATCTTTTTGTATAAGAGTGTTCAAAATTCCTGAAGAGAAAAGGAGATTTCTCTTGCCTTGGCCTAATCATGGGAGCAGAGCTTTCCATAGATAAGAGAGTAAAAAATGTCAACACATTAGCCCTGACAGTGAAATTGAAGTTCCTCTGAAAAAAGAGAACAGAGTAAGGAAAAGGCTACACAAATGTTCTAATTCAGAGGTCCCCAACCTTTTGGGCACCAGGGACTGGTTCGGTGGAGAAAGGTTTTTCCATGGACTGGAAACTGTGTGGTTTTGTGTGCTGCCTGCATCCCACGGATGGGGCTTTGCTTGCTTGTGCGGACCGGTTGCTGGCATGCCGCGGCCTGGTACGGGTCCACGGACCGGGGGGTTGGGGACCCCTGTTCTAACTCACCACAAATAAGAAGGAGAACAAGAATGGCTGGATGCCACCTCATTTTCTTGGTGGAGTCGTTGGGCACAGACTTGTTTTAACGGAGGAACCATTAGAAGGTATGCAGATAAAGGTAAGGCCTCAAACTCTTTCAATCTCTACTTTATTCTGCTTGCCAGGTGCCATCTTTGTTCAGACATATTGGAGGGAAAAGAGAAAATAGCATGGGAAGGATGAATGAAGAAGCCAATAGGCTAGGTCACAAGAGATGCTTGTGACATCATTGGGTGGCAAGATTCTTTCCAATATACTTTGCTGAAAACAGAGCTAAATCCTTCCATTATGTAATGTAAATCAACTGCTAGAGAAAATCCTGGCAATCTGTTGGCTATCCCGTATGAAGTTTTAAGTGATTTCCTTGTGTTAGAAGACAAAGCTCTCTATGTTAAACTAGGTCATGCGTACATAAATTATATTGCTCTAGTATTATGAAAAACATTACCCAATCATCACTATCGTAATAAAATGCAGCTACTAATCCAGCTGGCTTCTCTGGGGAGATTTCGGTTGTCTCTCAGTTTCATGGCTCTGAATAGCTTTGGAGCTATGGAAGAACCATGGAAGATGGTAATGTATGAATTTAATCTATTTCAAATAGGAAATAATTACTGCTGTGTGTTCCTTTGCATTAAAGGAGGCCTTATTGGATCAAACAATTACAATTTTAATGCAACCTCATTGTTAAAACCCGCAAGGACAATCTTTAATTGGTGGCTGAGAGCCATTCATTTTCAAACGGCTCAATTATGATACGTTATTGTAACAAGGCATGAAAAATAAAAATATAAAAGAAAATAGGCATGTTTCATTGCCAAAGGGGAGAAAAAATGAGCTAAATGGTAGGCATTTATTGCATATATAGGATGTTTGTCAGTTCCTAATTTGGACATTATAACTAGATGTTTTTCACTCTGAGCTGTACAAGTTTGTAAATCAAGTGTCTCATTTTTACAATTGATGTTAATGAAACAGTCCATGTGTCACATATGGCCATCCATACAGTTTTTGTGGCTCATAATACTGCTTTGTAGTCATCAAGACCCTGTTCAGTTTAATATTAATACTGCCAGAAAATCCTAAATAAGATTGCTAAACAGTGGATCTGCAAGCACTTAAAAACAAACAAGATTATGATCAGAAGCCAGCATGGATGCATTAAAAAGAAGTTATCCCAGATAAATCTTACTGCTTTCTTTGACAATGCAACTAGATTAGTGAATCAAGGGAATGGCCTATAGTATATTTAGACTTCAGTAAAGTAGACCATGACCAACTTCTCGATAAACTGGAACAATATGTGATGGATGGTCCCGCTATGAGATGGATTCGCAGTTGACTGAACAATTGTTTCCAAACATACAGTTCTTAATGGTTCTACATCCACATAGGGGGAGATATGCAGTGGAGTACCGCAGAGTTCTGTCCTGAGCCAGGTATTCTTTATTTTATATTCATAAATGTCTCAGATGAAAAATAGGAAAGATGCTCATGGAATTTGTGGATGATACAAAGCTTCTGATCTTCTGATATCTCAGAAGATAGGTTCAAGGTTCAAAAGAATCTTAACAGATTTGAATGTTGCGCCCTATCCAACAGTATGTTGCTTAATGGCGAAAAATGTAAGGTTCTCCACTTAGGAAAAAACACATGCACAGACACCAGACAGGTGGTACCTGGCTGAGCAGTAGTACTTGAAGGATCTGGGTGTCCTGGTAGTCCACGGATTAAACATGACTATCAGTGTGCCAAGACTGCTGTATGCCAATGCAGTCTTGAGATGAATTAACAGAGGTAGATTATCAAGATCATGGGAAGAGATAGTATTGCCTTATGTTGCATTGCTCAAATACTGTGTCCAGTTCTGGTAATTACAATACCAACAAGATGCTTATAAACTAGAAAAAGTGTAGAGAAGAGTGACAAAATGGTAAGGGCCTTGAAGGCTAAAGCTTATGAAAAGCAGTTAAAGAAACCTGTTATATGTTTAATCTTAAAAAAGAGAGGAAGGCTTAAGGGAAGAGATTGTAGTTTTTCACTGGATGCAGAGATGTCACAGGGCAGACAGCTGGATTTACATGGATTTATTTTTTTGTAATGCTGAGGGTACAACAACCACCTGCGATGAAAAACTTACAGGGAGAAAACCAAATTGGAAACAAGTAATTTCTTGATAACTATCCAGCTTGTTTCTTAAGAGTCATGGATGCACCAGCGGTGGAGTTTTTCAAACAAAATTTGGACGCTCTTTGAGATGATATGAGGATTCCTCTACAGGGCATTGCATTAGGCTAGAAGACCTCCAAGGACCCTTCCAATCCTTTGCTTTTAAAAGTGCGGCGCACCAATTGTCTCATATACATGCAAGGAGGCAGTCCAGAAAAAAATGGTGGAACAGCTGCTCCCTTGGCCCCATTCAGCATGTCTCTTGGCTAAATGGTGCACAGTAGACCAGGATGCCAGCGCCCACAAGACTTCTCAGACTGAATTGCTCTGCTCTCCTGAACACCTGGCTCTTGTACACTTCTGAAGCAATCATGGGTGAGAGGCCAGCAGGCCAGCAGGGAGAAAAAGCCTCGGCCGAGAAACTGGAGCCACCCAAGGGAAGGAAGAATATACGCGAGAAATATGTATGTTTCTGAACAGTGTAACAAAAGTATTCTGATTGTGTAAAACTGTTAAAACAATAATCAATGCGGATATTCCAGGCTCCTATGTGCATTAAAGGATGCTCTAGGCCAGGGGTAGGCAACCTTGGCTCTTTTATGACTCATGGACTTCAACTCCCAGAATTCCTGAGCCAGCTATGCTGGCTCAGGAATTCTGGGAGTTGAAGTCCATGAGTCATAAAAGAGCCAAGGTTGCCTACCCCTGCTCTAGGCAAATCTGTCCAAAAATAAGCCTGCACGCAGTGAGGATGAACCCTCGAGTAAATTTTTCTTCAACGTAAAGCCTATTCGAACTACATAGAACTGAAACGCCCGATGGACTCAAATTTGGCAGCGGCGCGAGCAGACAAGGGTCCCCGTCACAACTCGGCCCACAAAGCCAACCGGAAGTAGGCGTAAGTCACACGCTCGTTCTGGAGAAGGCGTTCTTCTTACTGTTGTCCTCTGATTGGTTACGCGTTGAGCTGCGGCAGGTTGTCTAGCCAATAGCGTTCGGGCGCGCGTTTTTAGCGGAAAGTTCTAAAAACGGGGAGGGGTTGTTTGTGCAGCGGGCTCCCCCCTTTTTTGCCGATCACGAGGGAGAAGCCAGTGACGTCATCTCGAGGAGAGAGAGAGAGAGAGAGAGAGAGAGAGTTGGGTCGGCAGAAGCGCTTTGCGATCAATTCGAAGTCACTTCGCTTTTAGAGGAGCAGGAGCGACCTAAGGTAGATGGCGCTAACGGGGAATTTCGGAGAGATCCTGGGTAATGGGAGAACTTTCTATGGTCAGTCGTGGGCATGTTGGAAGTCAAACTCAATTTATCCCATACATTTCAGCTGGAAATTGCAAAAGAACTAGAAAACTTTTTTCCAGCTTGTCTTTTCCCAAGGTACAGGGACTACCTTTCCCAAAATTCCCAGCCAATTTGAACCATCGTCGTCATCGTCAGCCATTCAATCGTGTCCGACCGGCCACTCTATGGACTATATAGACTCTCCCAAATATGCTATAATTTGGCATTTATTGGGAGTCAGGCATTGTATAAATGTAATAATAAAGTGAATTAAAATTATATATATTTTTATTGCTGTAACCTAGGCTGTCCACTGGCCTAAATTATAGTTGATAATTAATAGTTAATTAGTTGATGAGAACATGGGAAATACTTGTTTAAACAATGAGACTAATATATAAAGAGCAAGAAAAATGAATAATCAAAGTGAAAAACAATTTAAAAAACCCTTAGAATTTAGCAGATTTATGTATAATTCCCACAAAAGAGGTCCTCTACTGGTTTGGAAGACAGTCCTTGCAGGGATCAAAATAATCAGATTTATTGAGAATTGCAGAGAGTCAGTTTGATTCTTTGTGTGTTTGTTTAATACTTTCTTTTGCAGTTATGCTAACGGTTACATCTGTTTTAGGATTATTATTATTTTACATCTCCACCCCCTCAACTCCAGGCAGGAGATGACAGAAGAAACTGAAGAAAAGGCTATAGTGAACTTTCCTTTTCCTTACACACCATATCCCATTCAAGAGCAATTTATGACTAAACTTTATCAGGTCTTGGAGACTGGAAAAATTGGCATATTTGAGAGCCCAACTGGCACAGTAAGTCTCTTTTTTATTTTAACACATCAATACCCCTAGCCTATAAAAAAATGTCAAAAATAACAAATGTGGTCACGACATAAGCCTAAGATTGAAAATCAGGCTTGTCAGACGTTATATTTTTTCTATCCTGCTCTATGGAGTAGAAAGTTGGTCTCTGACAGAAGGTCACCTGAAGAGACTAGAAGCATTTGAAATGTGGATTTACAGGCGTATAAGCTGGGTTGACAAGAAATGAGGAGGTGATAAGCCGCCTGGGAAAGCCAAGGGAAATCATCAAAACAATTAAAAAACGGAAAGTTAGAATATTTCGGACATGTGATGTGACACCCAGAAAAATACGACATACTCCATTTAATCCTCCAGGAAAGATTGAAGGCAAATGAGGTCCAGGCAGAAGAAGAACATCATGGCTTCAAAATCTAAGGGACTGGTTTGGACAAAACTCAGCAGCACTTTTTTGTGCGGCTGCTGATAAAAACAGGATCGCCAACATGCTCGCCAATGTCCGATAACAGATATGGCACAAGAAGAAGAAGAAATATTAAAATCTTCTAGAATTTTATTTTGAAATGTTAACAACCTGTTTATGTTATGGCATAAAGATATATCTGCATTTCTTCTTCCCTGTTAGGGTAAATCATTAAGTTTGATTTGTGGTGCTCTCTCGTGGCTCCGGGATTTTGAAGAGAAAAAGAAACTGGAGGAGGCCAGGCTGTTAGCAAGTAACATTAGTGGAACAGATGCAGAAGATGAACTCAAGAAAAGCAATACAAAGCCTTTAGCCAGCCAGCTAATGACCAATGAACCAGACTGGATAAAGCAATTTGTGCAGGAGAAAAAAGAGCAGGAAATGATACATAGACTGAAGGTAAAAATAAGTTGCTTATTGGTCTGTCTTTATTCAATCCTGATGATGTATTCACTGATATAAATAGAAAAGAATGTACTAGTGACACTTGCTCCATTGTAACTCGTCTTCTTTTAACTGCAACCATCAAACGCCACACTTCTATCTTTTGCATGTGCTGTATTTTTAATAAAAAGAGCAAAGTCAAAGGAGGAATCACCAGCTATTATACTCTAAGAAGAAAATGGCATCTAAGAAAATAAAATTGATGCTTGATACTTTAAAAATTTACAAATGAACATATTTGGGGGCACACCAGTATTTCCTTAAAAAAACCTATAATGTATTCCTCCCTCAGATGAACAAAAGACAATGGTGGGTATGTGGGCCCTTAAAAACAGCAAAAGAGTTACAGTTATAATTTTAAAATGTTTAGTTGATGATTTAATGCTTCTAAATTGGACAAAATCTGGTATTCCTTTGTTTATAAAGACTTGCTTGCTAACAGATCTCATTTTATACTGAGAACATTTTAAAATGAGAAATGTAAGATAATGTCTGCTTAAAACACAGTTGGGGCCTTTGCCTACCAAATATTTGACAACATATGAATTGTTCAGAACTTCTGTAAAGACGCATTTAATGTTATACGTTGTGAAGTAATTTTACAGCAATATTTTTGACAATAAATTTCAGGATCCAGGTGGTTGAACTTTCCATGCAATTCTCTGATTTCTTTAGGAAGAGCAGGTCAAGAGGAAGAAACGAGAAGTATACCTTGAGCAAATTCGACACAATGTGAAATTGAAATATGTGTCTAAAAGAAAGGTGAGCATTTCCAGTGCTGTGAATAAAAATTCAAATAATTTCTCACAAATAAAATTGGAGATTAATGGAATATAATGAAAAAAAGTTGATTGAAAGTTATCTTATAATGCCTCAAAGAAAACTACATGAACAATGTATGAGTTGAGGATAATGGCTAAATGAGGAATCTGTAATTAGATAACAATTGCTCTTTTGGAAATGGCTTCTGTATTGATTTTTATTTGCAGTGACTACCCAATACTGTAGGCATAAAATATTAGACAAGTATTGAAAAATAAATTATATTTATTACCCATCCGTCTATCCAGCCATCCATTTCCCCCTGGTCTCCTGCATGAACTAATTCCTCATTGAGAAAGGTTGGGGCTCAGAAGATTTCCTGGGTATGACAGATTACCTGGCTTGGATTGACAGATGTCTTCCTTGTGCTTATTTCAGCGAATGGAGGAGAAGGAGGCAGAGCACCTGCTTCAGCTCAGTAAGGACAGTTTATCTACCACGGCTAAGCCTGATTCTTTGGAGTTTTCAGATACGAGTGAGGAAGATCTGATCCTTACAGAGTACGAGAGTGACGAGGAGCAGAAAATAGAAAATAGGTATGAATACTAGTGTGACTATAAGAGGTTGAAGCGAGGAATTAAATTCTCTAGGGTTGGAATTAAGATTGCTGGGAGAAATATCAACAACCTAAGATATGCAGATGATACCACTCTAATGGCAGAAAGTGAAGAGGAACTAAAGAGCCTCTTGATGCGGGTGAAGAAGGAGAGTGCAAAAGTTGGCTTGAAACTCAACATTAAGAAAACCAAAATCATGGCATCTGGCCCTCTCAATTCCTGTAAAATAGATGGGGAAGAAATGGAGGTAGTGACAGATTTTATCTTCCTGGGCTCCAAGATCACCACAGATGGGGACTGCAGCCAAGAAATTAAAAGACGCTTGCTCCTGGGGAGAAAAGCTATGGCAAATCTAGACAGCATACTAAGAAGCAGAGACATCACCCTGCCAACAAAAGTACGTATAGTCAAGGCCATGGTTTTCCCAGTTGCAATGTATGGCTGTGAAAATTGGACCATAAGAAAGGCTGAGCGCAAAAGAATTGAGGCCTTTGAACTATGGTGCTGGAGAAGACTCCTGCGAGTCCCCTGGACTGCAAGGCGATCAAACCGGTCAGTCCTAGAGGAGATCAACCCCGACTGCTCTTTAGAAGACCAGATCCTGAAGTTGAAACTCAAATACTTTGGCCACCTAATGAGAAGGAAGGACTCACTGGAGAAGAACCTAATGCTGGGAAAGATTGAGGGCAACAGAAGAAGGGGATGACAGAGAATGAGGTGGCTGGATGGAGTCACTGAAGCAGTAGGCGTGAGCTTAAATGGACTCCAGAAGATGGTAGAGGACAGGAAGGCCTGGAGGAACGTTGTCCATGGGGTCGCGATGGGTCGGACACGATTTCGCAACTAACAACAACAAGGGAAATATGTATCTCTCTTGCACGTTTTCTAGAAAGGTTGAGTCAGAATCCATGAAAGCCTTTGCTTTAGATAGGAGCTGAGCTCAATTCAGACTTGGCAACAGGTATTCCATCAAGTTTTCCTCCCAAGAGGTGATAGAATTTTCCAGTTATTAAATCTAGAAGCCAAAGTTTGGGTGGGTGCATATTACTAGTACAATAATGGTGACCCTATGACATGCATGTCAACGGTGGCATGCCATGACATTTTAGGTGACATCAGCAATCACTAGCACTTGATAACAAATCTCAAAAGGATGCTCCATTCATAGGTGATTTTCAGAAGCTGTGGAGTCCTCATGAGAATGGCGTGTGCGTTCTGAGTTGCAGGAGGCCTTTGATCTGAAGCAGCTTTAGAGAATGCTCTTCAGCCTTTGCAGCCTCCAAAAATCATAGGAAAGCAAGCCCTGTTCTTGCACAATGTTCAGAGGCTCTGGAGGCTACATGAGCACAGTCCTCTTCCACAACCTCTGAAGATTTCAGAAGCTGTGGAGGCCTCGTGAGAATGATGTGCACTCACATAGCTTCCAGAGCCTCTGAAAATTGTGCAAGAACAGGGCTTGATTTCACATGATTTTTGGAGAGCTGCTTCCAAGAACAAAGGCCTTGGGCAACCCAGAGCTTCCTTGGGTAAACCATGGGGGCTGCCCATAGAAAGGGAGCACTGCTTGAAGGTAAGCAGCACACCCGGGGAATCACTCACAGGCTTGGATTGTATTTTTTCTAAAATAAAGTAATATATAAAGAATTAATTCTCTTTTATTCAGGGATGGGCTCTGTGTATGTGTGTGACATATCTGCAGAGTCTAAATTTTTGATACACTGAGCCCAAAAGGTTTGCCATCACTGGGCTACTAGAAACTACTGGGCCATCCTGAAATTTGTTGTTTAGAAGATATCTGATTGACTAGTGCAGGGGTAGGCAATCTTGGCTCTTTTATGACTCGTGAACTTCAACTCCCAGAATTCCTGAGCCAGCCATGCTGGCTCAGGAGTTCTGGGAGTTGAAGTCCACGAGTCATAAAAGAGCCAAGGTTGCCTACCCCTATGTATGGCAAAAATGTTTCTGAGCATTACTTTTCTGTTTTCACTCTTTAGGTTAACAGGAGTGGATAGTGATGATGATGATGATGACCTACAGGAAGAGCATGTTACAAAGGCAAGTTGCAAGGGGTAGATGTTTCTTCCTACAACTGCTTTGCAAACCCATCCATGGGAGTTAATAGTAAACTGTCTGGACACCTCCTTTTCTCCCTTCCATAGCCTGCCAATTTTCCTTTATCTGTTTTAATCCTTTCCTGTTTCTTTCAGTTAAAATTAACACCGTGTTTCGTTTTCAAACATGTAGTTAAATCAAAAAGAAGCCCCGAAGCAGCTCAATATCATACTGCCAATATTTGCTGGCAAAATATGGGATTAAGTGATTCAATATTTGTAATTTTCTTTTCTCACTGTTTAAATGGTGCACCAGTTGTCAAAACAGGTATTGTCTGAAACAAAAACATCGTTCTAGGCAAGGCATTCATTTTTACCACAGAAATACTGTGATAAAACTAAATGGCAATTTAGTTTTTCCCATCCTAACATGTCTTTTTAAACCTCATTCCATGTCTTAGCTTAATTATTTTGAAATAACATCGTTTATATTTGTCATAATGTTACTCAGATAATAATTTACTTTCTTAAAACCCATTTTATTCATTAATTCAGTTTGATCTATTTTAATAGTTTTGTTAATGTCTTCATCTTTTGTTTGTCGATCTTGAAACCTGCTAAGGAACCAAATTCTTTTAGTTTTCCCATGATTGTTTCAGTTCCTTTTAAAGGATCTTCCAAAAGCAACACCAAGTTATCTGCAAGGCCCTTTAACTTTTAAAATCTTTACTTCAAGAATCCTCTCGTCCTGTAATCTCTGTTCAGTATTTCAAGATTCAAAATAAACAAGACAGGAGACAGTGGACAAGAAACCACAGATTCTGTATTGCTGTGATAACCAAACTCCCCCAAGATCCAGCCAGCCAGCCAGCCAGCATTCTGACCGGGGAATTCTGGGAGTTGAAGTCCACACATGTTAAAGTTGTCTCTTCATGAATAGGATTCCGAGATCTTCTCAAACTCTTTTGCAGATTTATTACTGCAGCCGGACACATTCCCAGCTGGCTCAATTTATCCATGAAGTTCAGAAGAGCCCTTTTAGTAAGGAGACTCGTCTGGTGTCCTTGGGCTCTAGGCAGGTAGGTATTTTTCTCAAAGCCATAGAATGGAATGAAATGGAATACTTTATTTGGCCAAGAGTGATTAGACGCACAAAGAATTTG
This sequence comes from Protobothrops mucrosquamatus, assembly GCF_001527695.2. NCBI lineage: Eukaryota > Metazoa > Chordata > Lepidosauria > Squamata > Viperidae > Protobothrops > Protobothrops mucrosquamatus. The sequence continues at coordinate 29,019 of NW_015389509.1, forward strand.
CCTGGTACAGAAGCTGTCGGTGTACATGCAAAGCAACAGAATAAAAACAATAATAACAACATTAATAAAAAGGGGGAGTAAAGAATTCTGACATTCCTTCAAGGAGCCACCAAAATTAGCAACTGCCACTGAAATTAGCAAGCCTGTGTTTGGTTTCCTTATGTCGCCTCATATTTTTATTCTCAAGCAGTACACTTTCCCTCTGTTATCAGTCTGTAGTATGAGGTGGGAATGCATAAAAGGCAAAAGACTAATGCTTGAACAAGTAATGAAGGAGGAGATAAAAGGAACTAAATGCTTTGCTGTGGTAGTCCTCTGACTCATGAGTTCCAAAATGCCAACTAAAAGAATAATTTGAAAAGTAATTTTAGCAATCTGAATTCAGCGTAAAGTATTCAGTAGCCAAACAATGCATCTTATTAGCAACCTTGGAGACAATGCATTATTTTCATTGTGAATTTATATACTTGTGAATCTTTACAGCTTTTGGGGTTGTTGAAAGAAATTATACTGAAGGGAACATGGTGAAACGTCTTATCTATCGTCTCTCCCTCCCTCCCTCCCTCCTTCCCCTTTATTATTTTTATAATAATCCAAGGTGGCAAACATGCAACACACCTATTTTTCTTACAACAACTCTGTAAGGCGAGTTGTGCTGAGAGAGAGTGATTGGCCCAGAGTCACCCAGCTGATTTTCCTACCTATGGCGGGACTTGAACTCATGGTTTCCCACTTTCTAGTCTAGTGCCTTGACACAGGGGTTCCCAACCTCCAGGCCATGGCCCACCACTGAGCTGTGAGCCATTCGGAACTGAGCCGCAGAAGTGGTGGGTGAACGTGTGCGCATGCGGATCCCCACTTGCATGAGCAGCAGGTCAAGCGCGCACACTCCATTTGCGTGAGCGGCGGGTGCGCATGCTGGCCACTCACACAAAAGGAGCTGCATGCGTGCAGGCACTTGCTGGCTGCTCACGCGGAACCATTCCTCTCCCCTTCCCCGGACTGTAAAGCCGGAAAGATTGGGGAACTTTGCCTTAACCGCTAGACCAAGGGTAGGCAACCTTGACTCTTTTATGACTCGTGGACTTCAACTCCCAGAATTCCTGAGCCAGCCATGCTGAGGGGAAAGGGAGAGGTTTCCAAGCTGAGCCATGCTGGCTCAGGAATTCTGGGAGTTGAAGTCCACGAGTCATAAAAGAGCCAAGGTTGCCTACCCCTGCGCGGCTAGACCAAACTGGCTCTCTGGTTTAATAATTGATCTCTGTTTGTACCTGTCAATTTATTTTAGAACTTATGTGTGAACGAGGAAGTACGATGCCTGGGATCTGTCCAGCTCATCAATGATCGTTGTATGGAGATGCAGAAGAATAAACGTGGTATGTCAAGGAATCCTGATGGACCAGTGTAATAACTTTGGTGAAGCAAAGTAAATGGAGGCTGTGTGTGTTAAAGTGATGGTGGCAACTATCTTGAACCAGAAGGAACTGTAAAATATTTTAAAGAGGCAATCCTTGACTTAGGACTGTAACGGAGCCTGCCAATTGCAGTCATAAGTTGTGATGGTCGTAAAATGGGTCATCACATCACCGACCTATTTTACAATCTTTTTCTGTGGCAGTGGTTAACTGTCAAAACTTTGTAACCAGGTCATCAGTATCTTTGTAACTTTGTTGACTACTGTAGTCTGGAATGCTCCCATTCAGGGTTCCAACCAGTTAATTTCTTATTTTAGGGTATTCCATTTGGTTCTGCTTTCTTGGTTTTCTGTTTTTGTTTTTTTCAGCCCAACAATAAATATTCCGTGCCATCCATGCATGTGAGACAGATACGGGGTTTATCCCACCTTAGAGGCTTTTTTCGTGGTAGTTTGCTAATGTTGTTATTCTTTTGTGCCTGTGGTTAGGTTTTCTTTTGACATGCAGACTATTTGATGGTTGAAATATTATGGGTGAAACTGCTATTTTGCTTACGTTAGAGTCTGGATATCACTGTAAGTAGCAGGAACCAGTAAACAATTAGTGGGTGCTTGGATCCAAAGTGTGTAAAAGTTTCTCCAGAGTTCCTCTTTGGCTTATGAATGTGGCTGTTTTCAGTGTATTTAAAATGCTTTTGAGTATAAAACAGTGTTGTAGTGAAAAGAAATCTGTTTGGATGCAAAACTCTTCCAAAATTCTTGGAACAGTCGATTTTTATACTCAATACAGTAATTTCATGCTTGAAATGAAATGTTTGGTGCTTGAACCAGTTTGAATGGAAGCTTTTGTACACCCTGAGGCACTGGTATTTGATCACATGCAATGTCAGGAGCACATGAAAATATTTTTTGAAATTACTTTTTTAATTAAAAACCTCAAATCTCATGAAACGTTTATGCAAGCACACCGTTCCTACAATGTCTCACAATTTAAACTTTTTTCAGTGTTGGGTTGCCTTGACACCCTTATAGAGAGTAATAAAGATTACATTATATTTAGCCCTTCTCCAAAGGCAATCACAGTGATACGTATGTTGCTTTTGATGTTATCCTTACAATCACCCTCAAAAGCTCAGTCAGAGACTTTGGCTGCACTTGCTAAACAATGGGTTGTTTTAATCTTAGATTTGTAAACAATGGTTTCTGAAAGGTTCAGTCAAATGCATACATGCAAAGACATACGACTGCAATTGGAGTCAGAATTTCCCCTACTAAGCAAAACAGTTGTTAACAGAGTGACGTATGGTTTTTGCAATCTTTTTTGCCTTGGTTGTTAAACAAATCACTGCAGTTGTTAAGTGAATCATTTGGTTGTTAAGCAAATCTGGATTCCCCCCCCCCATTGACTTTGTTTGTTGGAAGCTAGCTGGGAAGGTCGCGCATGGTGATCACATGACCTTGGGACGCTGCAACTGTCATACATACATGCTGGTTGCCAAGTGCTGAATTTTGATCACGTGACTATGGGGATGTACTAACAGTCGTAAGTATGAGGACTGGTCATAAGTCCCTTTTTTCTGTGCTGTTATAATTTTGAATGGTCACTAAATGAATGATTGTTAAGTCGAGGACTACGTGTTGCATGGCAGTTCCTACAATGAGCAGATCCTCTGATGGTTGACTCTGGTCACTTTTGGTGTGAACCAAATCTTCCTGCCTATCTCCAGCTCCATGCTGGTGCAGTGACGGCTACGTCCATGTACATTTACAATACAGGTAGTCCTTGACTTACAACCCTTCCTTTAGTGACTGTTCAAAGTTACAACAGCACTTGAAAAAAGGGACTTATGACTGTTTTTCACACTTATGACTGTTGGCAGCATCAACATGGTCACCTGATCAAAATTCAGATACTTGGCAACTGGGGTGTATTTATGACGGTTGTAGTGTCCTGGCGTCCTGTGATCACCTTTTGGGACCTTCTGACAAGCAAAGTCAACGGGGAAGCCAGGTTCACTTAACAATTGTGTTATTAGGAGCTGTTGTGGCACAGTGGTTAGAATGCAATATTGCAGGCTAACTGTTGACTGCCAGGGGTTCAAGGTTGACTCAGCCTTCCCTTCTTCCGAGGTCGGTAAAATGAGGACCCAGATTGTTGGGAGCAAAATGCTGGCTCTGTAAACGGCTTAGAGAGGGCTGTAAAGCTCTGTATATAAGTCTTGAGTGCTAATGCTAGTGCTACTAACTAACAACTGCATTGATTCACTTAATAACTGTGGTAAGAAAGGCTGTAAATTGGGGCAAAACTCACTTAATATCTGTCTCACATAGCAACAGAAATTTTGGGTTTGATTGTGGTCGCAAGCCGAAGACTATCAATACTGGGGGAAAAGGACAAACCAATAAAAAAGGGTGCATGATATCACAGAAACATTCTGAAGCCTGACTGAGGCTGGTGGGATTTGTGGTATAAAGCATAAAATATCTCCGTTGGGAAAAAAGGATGGTCTTTGTACACCCATCACAAATCGGTCTTAACAGTGAGCTGTTTGGCTCTGAAAATTTCCCCTTCTGATGATTTGCCTTCAGAAAAGAATACAGGAGCAGAGACAGAGGGCAAGAAGAGACGCGTGAGCCGAACGGTGTGTCCTTTTAACTCCTACGAGCCGGTGCAGCTGCTTCGGGACGAAGTGTTAGTAGAAGTGAAAGATATAGAGCAGCTGGTTTCTCTGGGAAAAGAAATGAAGGCCTGCCCTTATTACGGAAGCCGATATGCCATCCCAGCTGCTCAGGTAGATATTTATGGATCTCCTCTTGAAGCCTTGCTGACGTCTGAAAACGTTTTCTTCGTGTGTAGCCTTGTATCCTTTTGCTAAATCACCCTGGGATGATTAGGCTTGGACTCAGGGGTAGGCAACCTTGGCTCTTTTATGACTTGTGGACTTCAACTCCCAGAATTCCTGAGCCAGCCATGCTGAGGGGACAGGGAGAGGTTTCCAAGCTGAGCCATGCTGGCTCAGGAATTCTGGGAGCTGAAGTCCATGAGTCATAAAAGAGCCAAGGTTGCCTACCCCTGGGCTTGGTGCTTATTCATGCCTCAAAATGTTGACCAACCTCTTGGAAAAAGAAAGCATTTTTTTCAGTTTTCCTAGTTTTCCTCCCCTTTTGTAAACACTTCGTCCTTGGGACCATTTACGTATTCTTTGGAATCACCTGGCTTTATTTGAAGTTACACACAATAGGAATTTAAATGGGCTCTCAATTTTTAAGGAGCAAATTTCATATTTGCACGGCCAACGTGGTGAAGATGGTGGACTATAGAGATGCTCCATGAGGGAGATGGGTGATCTCTAAGTATTTTCATTTTCATTTCATTTTATTCAATTTGTATCCCGCCCTTCTCCCGAAGGACTCAGGGCGGCTCACAACATTTTTTAAAAAACAAAGACAAACCCACACACCCCACCGAATAAAACCAAATTAAAACCAATATTTTAGTGTTGTGGTAATTAAAATTTCTAAGAAACCCAATTTAAAAATCCTCCCTAGGCCAGGCCNTTTTTTTTTGCTTTTTTATCACTTTTCCCCATTTTATTGTTATAAGCTGCCCAGAGTATTCCCATAGTGAGATGGGCTGCAAATAAATTTGATAGATAGACAGACAGATGATGGATAGACAGAGAGAGATGGACAGACAGATATAAATAGATGATTTTTAGCTAAGGAAACGGGGTGATTTTGAGCCTGTGATTATTTTCCAGGTCAGCCTATTCTGTAGACATGGAACATATATGCCTCTTTGAAACTTCTACAAAAATGATGAAATATAAATCTAACAAATAAGACTGAATAAATAAGACCCAACTCACTCATATTCTGCATGTCAAAAAAAATGTATAAACATTCTCTGGGTTCTCCAAAAATCTGTTTTGCAAATAAAGGTCTGAGTGGTGGACTTCCCATTTAATTAATGCCACTGTCTGTCCCACAGTTGGTGGTGCTGCCATACCAAATGCTTCTGCATGAAGCTACTCGAAATGCATCTGGGATCCAACTGAAGGATCAGGTAGTGATAATTGATGAAGCTCACAATCTGATCGATACTATTGCTTCCATCTACAGCACTCAGGTGACAGGCTCCCAGGTGAGTCAGGCCTGAGGGCCTCTCCGCTATTACCTACAGCTTTCTTGTAGTCTCTTTACCCAGTGCCCTCAGTGTAAAGCTTTTATAAGAGACTGTAAATTACTCTAGTCTCTGAGACAGGTGTTCCAGAATACTGGTTAGCATAACACATAGATGGAATTATGTCACTACCTGTCTTGCTTGTGGGCTTCTCAGAAGCCATTTTGGCGATAGGCCTCATTATTGTCTTATGCTTTATTTCTGTTTTAGCTGTGCTGCGCCCACTCCCAGCTACTGCAGTATATGGAACGGTATAGGTGAGTGTTTATGATTAGAAATTCTGATGGAATTTGTGGAAACTAAGTTGGCCGTGTGTGCATACTACGGTAAATTAAGGTTTGCTACAAACTACCCGGCAATTTCTAACTTTCCACTCTTAAATGGAGAGGAGGAGAAAATAGTTTTATGGTCTAGATTGGACCTGCACAACATACAGGTAGTCCTTGACTTATGACGGTAATAGAGCATGCCCATTGTGGTTGTAAGTCAAGATAGTCCATACGACTGACCCAATTTTATGAAATTTTGGGGGCAGTCATGAAGTGACTGTGGCAGTCATTAAACTAATCAATAGTTAGCTATGGGCCAGTTTTGCCAAAAACTGTAAGTAAAAGCTGATTTTCGCCAAAACCATAGTAAAACATAGTCATGTGACAGTAGGATGTTGCTAATGGCCATACTGGATTGGATATTTGGGACCAGGTCGTAAGTAGCCCCAGGAAGTTTTATGATAACTTTGAACGGTTGATAAGCAACCAGTCCTAAATTGAGGACTATCTATATAGGCTAGGAATATGAAATACAGGTGTTCCTCATCCTACAACCTTTTGTTTAGCGACCGTTCAAAGTTACAACAGCACTGAAAAAAGTTATTTATGACTGTATTTCACATGTATGACCATTGCAGCATCCTCATATTCATGTGATCAAAATTCAGATGCTTGGAAACTGACTGGTGTTTATGACTGCTGCAGTGTCGTGTAATCACCATTTGGGCACCTTCTGACGAGCAAAGTCAATGGGGAAGCCAGATTCATTTTACAACTGTGTTGCTAACTTGACAACTGAAGTAATTCACTTAACAACAGTGGCAAGAAAGGTTGTAAAATGAGGCAAAGCTCACTTAATAACTGTTTAGCTGTTTAGCAACAGACGTTTTGGGCTGAATTATGATTGTAAATTGAGAGCTACTTGTATAAATAATAAATATAGTCCGTGGGTCCATACAGCCTGCAGAATAGCCTTGTGCAGTCTGCCAACATTTTCTGAAAACTTAACAAAATCGATTGCCACTAAGGATGACTGCTGCCACCTAGTTTTTCACAGCTACCTCTGCCCTAAAAACATGCTTGCCAAGTACTTCCAGTGCCTCCAGGTCTCACCAACTCTACCAGCTCCAAGGCTGCTGCCATACCACCAGCCACTATTTGGCATGCCAGTTATTCCTTTGTGATCCACCATCATTGTTAAGGTCTCCATGTGTCCATTCTGATCTATTGAGTTGTGCAGCTCTTGTCTAGACAGTGGGGAAGTTCTGGTGCAAAGCTTATCTTCTTAGGCTGTTCATGGCAGAAAGTTGATTATTGATGCTTTTGCTGAAGAAACTCTCTATGGCAAAGATACTGAAATGCCAATCATTTCAGTATGTTCTTTGTGCCTCACCATTCACGTAATTCCCTCCACGGGCTTTACCAGTTATAGTCTTAAGCTCAGCTTGGCTGTCTTGCATTGTGCTATCCTTGTGTATTCATATATCATCTGATTTGTCTTAGGAAACGCTTGAAGGCCAAGAATTTGATGTACATTAAGCAGATTTTGTTTTTGCTGGAGAGGTTTGTGGCTGTTCTAGGAGGTAAGGCCAAGGTTCACCTTCTGCAGTGGAATGTCCCATCAAGCTCAATTCCATTGTTTATATCAGGGGTCTTCAAACTTGGCCTTTTTATGACTTGTGGACTTCAACTCACAGAATTCCTCAGCCAGGCATACTGGCTGAGGAATTCTGGGAGTTGAAGTCCACAAGTCATAAAAGGGCCAAGTTTGAAGACCCCTGGTTTATGTGCTAGACTTGCATCAAAGAATGTAACATTAATTAATTTGACATCGTGTGGACTGTAGGGACGTCATTCTGTCTTTAGAAAATGCAATAGATTTCAGCAACCCTGTTTCATCTCTTTTCCCCAAGCCAATCTTCCTGTGATCATTACCATCTTTAACTTTTCCAACAATTCTTTGTCTCTTTTCATTTTTGCTTATCCCAAACAGAATAGATACAAGCACAAAGCAAATGAAGGATGAAATTTTGATTTTAAGCATTGCTGTAATGGAATTACTGCTTGCCTTCTGATGCATATTTTCCCCTCAGGTGTATACTTGTGCTTTAGATAGATGCTTTATAATTGCATTAGTGTTGTATATTTACAGATCTTGCTACCAGCTTAATGTACTCCAAGTCTAAATTGCTTGTTTTAATTTTTTAAAATGCATGTACCAATGCAATAAATGTAATTACAAGCAAATTGGAAACTATTTGAAGTGTAAGTTTAAATTAACACAGCAGAAAAAGAATACTTCCCTCTTAGGGAATGACGTTATGTAAAAAAAAAAAAAAGACTAAAATGTAAAAGCCAGTCTTGTGCTTGTGTAGTTGCTTATTAGCCGAAAACCTACAGTTGATTTCTGGTATGTATTCTTTGAATGGATTCATATAACATGCTTAACTAACCCAATTAAAGAACGAGTGGTTCATTTTTACAAACTCTGTTTTTCTTTGTTTTTTTTGTTTTTGTTTTAAACTTGGCCAATTTGATACTGTAGCTTGACTACAGATAGTCCTTGAGTTATGATCATTTGTTCAGTGACTGTTTGAAATTATGATGGCACTAAAAGAAGGGACTTTCAGCTGGGTTTCAAAGTTCTGGCCATTGCAGGATCCCCTCAGTTATTTGCACAAAATTTGGGTGGTTGGCAACTAGCTGGCTGGTTGCAGCATCCCATATTATGTGATTCCATTCCTGACCTCTGCCAACTTCCTAGAACAGGGGTAGGCAACCTTGGTTCTTTTATGACTTGTGGACTGCAACTCCCAGAATTTCTGAGCTAGCATGGCTGGCTCAGGAATTCTGGGAGTTGAAGTTGGCAAGTCATAAACCAGCCAAGGTTGCCTACCCCTGTCCTAGAAGCAAAGTCAAAGGGGAAGCTGGCAGCGAAGGTCACAGGTTGCTTGGGTAAGTCTCCCCCCCAAGTGTCTACCAGCATTCTTCTTCCCTGCCCCTCCTTGCATTGGCACACACACACACACACCCCATGTTGTGTTTCCCTGGCATACCTCTGCTCACATGTGCACACACCCCTGGGGTGCACCCTCTTTCTTCTGGCATCCCTGAGCTCGTGCTGCACTTCAGCACCCCACCCAACTTGAGTGCAGCCTGTGCTGGACCTTTCAAGGCCTCCCCCATCCCCCTTTTGTATCCCTGCACTCTTTACTTGGGACTCTTTGCTTTCCACATAACAACCCGTGTAGCTTGGGGTCATAATGACAATTGGGACTCTTTGGCTTGCTGTTGCTAAGCGATGCGGTCACATGCCGTCGGCCATGTTGTAACTCAACTAGCTGCATGGAAATTTGGAAAATGGGTTAGTTCAGCAGCCAGGTTAAAGAGTCGTGTACGAAATTATGGCTTTGGGAATGGGGTGGATGCTATCGGACTACTGTGGATGTAAAGTAAACAATGCATTAAATAATCAGCATTGCGCCAGGAAAAACAAAGTCCAGGTGCCTTTTGGAAAAAAAGCACTTTGAGGCAACCATGACTGAGAATCTGCATGGACATGCAGCATTGCAGTTGCCCTTTTGTTTTTGCTGACATTAGTACAAAACGCATTCAGACCCATTTCTGATCAAAGCTTTGTAAAGTTCTTCATTGGAGCCAGTAGAATTTTTTTTTTTTTTAAAAAAGGAAGTTCCTATGTGGAATACGGGCTAATTGTTAATTAATAAAGTATTAGTATTTTATATTATATATAGGAGATCCTATAGTACAGGTAGTCCTTGACTTACAAAGTTCATTTAGTGACTGTTTGAAGTTACAATGGCACTGAAAAAAAGGTGGCATATGACTGTTTTCAAAAGTCCGTTGAAGCATTCCCCACGATCACATGATCAAAATTCAGATGCTTAGCCACTGATTCATATTTATGTGTCCCTGGGGTCATGTGATTCCCCTTTTGCCACTTTCTGACAAGCAAACTCAATGGGGAAGCCAGGTTCATTTAATAGCGGTGTTACTCACTTAATATCTGGAGTGATTCACTTAACAACTGTGGCGAGAAAGGTCATAAAATGGGGCAAAACTCACTTGACAACTGTCTCACTTAGCAATAGACCTTTGGGGCTCAATTGTGGCCGTAAGTTGGGGACTACCTGAATACTGGTATTGTAGTTTAGCCCATAGTGATATATTGTACAGTCCATAGTGACATGTAGTTTAGCCTATATTGTCACATGGAAATAATTTCATAATCGTTGCTCTGCTTTTTATGTTCTCCAGGAAATGTAAATCAGAATCCAAATAAACAGAGCATACCAGAAGCAGGTAAGTTGTGGGTGTGACTGCAGAAAATATGGGCAGCATGGGGTTGAGAAGGTGATTGTACCGATCTGAAAAACTTGTCTTTATGTGGTGTAAGCAAACCAGATTTTTTTAAAACTGCTTTTTCCCACTTTGTCTCTCAAAGGGGTGCAGCTGAAATCCATCAATGACTTTCTGTTCCAATGTCAAGTTGACAACATCAATCTCTTCAAGGTAAAGAACTGCTTGACTTGCACCAAAGTCTAAAATTTGGTAGGGAGCCAAAACTTAGATTAGAGCCCCCAAAGAGATGTTTACTTTTTCTTTTACACCCTGATCAGACTTTGCTTGGATTAATTTTTTATTAATAGCTAAGACATACTTATATGTATATGGAAAATATCATAGTGTTGGAACCAAGGACATCTCTAGAAAATAATTTGGAAGAAGCAATTTGTCCATTGTGTGAATCCAGGACTGTTGATTAGCACAGTCTCTCCTTTTCTCAGGATGCAGTACAAGCCTGAGAAATTTTCAGTTCCATTAAAACCTCACTCTTAATGAATCTCTTGAAGAAACTTCAATATTTTTTTAGTCTGGATTAGAAGGCTGAAAATGATGGTAATACTGGTGCTAATGAATAGCAGAATTGCTCTGGACCTACTTGAGATCAGTAGCAGTTACTATGCATACACACACAAACATGCATAACGTTTATATAATATGAATGTAGAATATTCTTAAACTGGCCTGAGTTTGTTTTATCTGGGTGACTTAGCTATAAAGATTAGAGGGCACTATTTCATCCTTGTTGTCTTGGGGCAACAACCCAATACTATCAAGAACTGGGATAGGTTACTTTAAACTCTTCAGTTCCCTGGGATTATGATTCTTGTAATACCAGATATTAGTCACAATATCTATACTTTATGGAAGTTGTAATACAAAATATCCAGAACTGTTTTTCACCATATGCCTTCTGATTATCTATACCTAGGACCATTCAAGCTGCTAACTGCCAACATTGAACAGTCCAACGACTGTTCAAAATTAGGATGGTGCTGAATTATGGAGACTTGGGGTAGGAGAAAACAGTTACAACAGGTCCTCATAAATATGGCCGTTGCAGGGTCCCCACAGTCACATGAATTACAACAATTACAATGTCCTGCAGTCACATGATCACTACTGTCAGCTTTGAACAAGCAAGACAATGGGGAAGCTGGCAGGAAATCACAAGCGGTGATCACGTGACTGCAGGATGTTGCAACTGCACGAGATTTACCTAACAGCAATTGGGACTGCCATAACTGCCTTCTTAAGTCAGAGCAATCATGTGACATTGCATTTTGCCTGAGTTGCTTAGCAACTTTATTCCATAGTTAAACAAGAACTAAATTATTTTCAAGTTAGATTTCAGCTTAATTTTGAATATAATTTTCAAAGCGATTATTTTCTCTCTGCACCTGAATAATCAAATCATTGTGGCTTCCTTAATGCAACTTCTACTTGTTGGATGATCTTCTGGCCTGATCTTTGCTAGCCAAGGCATTGTTAGCCTCCCCTGCCATCATAGAAATTGCCAATCTATAGGAAATGTACTGATTTCAGAGTTTCAGGGTGAGTCTCAGGACAGTACTAATTTTGTATAATTTGTTGACTGATTGACCAAATAACTAAAATGTTATCAGATATATACTCTGTCCAGTCCAGTTGCAGAACAGTTGCAGTGGCCTGAAAGCTGCCAGTTTATGGTGAGATGCCTGGGTTATCAGCCAGACATTTTGGATAGAAAAGGAAGAGAAAGGTTAAGCAAAATGATGCAAGGAAGATGGTCCTCTTGAGTAATCTGTGGGAGTTTCTGTAAGGAGTCATGAAGGAGTCCCATCCTAGGACAACTGCATAGTCTGCTTCTAAACGGTGTAGTAGATTGAATGATAAATTGTGATAATCTGGCAAAGAAGGCTGAAACTGGAGGTAACCTGTTAAGACAACTAGAACTAGGAACCTTTTACATTGTGCATGTTCTCTCTTTTCAACAGGTTCAGCGGTACTGTGAGAAAAGTTGCATCAGCAAGAAGGTAGGGCATCAACAGAGAAGAATAAAATTCTGGTTCTGTGTTCTTTAGGTGTACAAACCATGGCACTTTTTTTTTTTGGTCTGTTTTCAGGAATTTTCCATGAGATATGGGAATATAGGAAGTTGCCTTAGATCAGGGGTTCCCAACCAGACATGCTTGCACCCCCTGGGGGGTACAAGACGACATTCCAGGGGGTGTGAAAACTTGGGTTTTCAAAATTATAGTGTATATGCATAATTCGTTGGCGTTATTTTGAACTTTTGTAAGGGGTGCTAGAATATATTAGAAGCATTCTAGGGGTGCAGGGTATAGAAAGGGTAGGGAGCCGCTGGGTTAGATTGAGTCAGACCAATTGGGTTAATCTGGTTAGCTATTGCCTACACAGACATGCAAGAACGAACCGCGTGGCTTGTGAATGGATGGGATATGGCTCCTCCAAATTTTCAACTTACTGTATCGAGTAGAAGGGAATATTTATTAAATCTGTGGTAGGTGAATATATTATAATTAAAATTAAAGGTAAGCTAAATACATTAAATTAATCAAACTTACAGAGTACAAATTGTCCTCGGCTTGCAACCACAAATGAGCCCCAAATTTATGTTGCTAAGTAAGACCTTTATTAAGTTTTGCTCATTTTATGACCTTTTGCCATACTGGTTAAGTGAACCACTGCAGTTGTTAACTGAATCTAACTTCCCCATTGACTCTGCTTATCAGAAGTTCGCAAAAGATGATCACATGACCCTGGGACACTGGAACTGTCATAAATATGAACCAGTGGCCAAGCATCTGAATTTTGATCACATGACCATGGTGTCATGGTTCCGACAGATGAAACCCTTCAAAAGAACTTCGAGGCATTGTTTTCCTCAAAGAATCTTTTATTCGGGAAACAAAGTATCGGCACTACATAGTTGAACCCAAAAACTAAATTCCCCTCCCCTGGATACAAAGTAACAAAGTACAATTTCCACCCCCAATAAACAGTCATAAAGCACATTCCCCAATTAGGTTGAAGCGCGGGCTTTCTCCTCAGGTCTCCAGCCCGCCAAAACATCAGTTCTGGACCCAGTTTGTCCTTGGATTCCCACGGCAGAGTTATTATTATTATGACTCTCATCCCTATTCCCCCTCCCAGCACCAATTAATTCTAAAAGCATAGAGAAAATGGCTGCATTTTCATCTGTTGTCAAAGCAAGAACATCCGATGTTAGCAGCGTTGACACATGGGGAGGCTGCAACAGTTGTAAGAGTGAAAAAAGTTCCATCGTAACTTTGAATGGTCACTAAATGAGTGGTTGTAAATTGAGGACTACTTGCATGGCCATTAAGAACTGAGTCTCTTTATGTTTCTGGGGTACGTATGCTAGTCTCCCTTGGGAAGACAGATTACCTGGATGTTTTCCTCTTTCCCATCTTTGAGGGAATAATTAATAAGCAGGAAAATTTACAGACAATATTTAAATAATATTTTCTGATCCTTTTCCTGTCTTGAAGCTATTAGGTTTTGTGGAAAGATACGGAGTTTTAAAAACCAGAAAAGATGACCAAAAGTTGACTGGTTTACAGAACTTTCTGCAAACCTTGAACAAGAGACCAGAAAAAGAAGGTGAGTTTGGCTACAAAGCAATTTTTGGCAGTTTTAGAAACTGGAAGGAGGTGAGTTGGAAGTGGCAGGACAGTGATATTTCAGTAGATTTGGAAACGGGGTGTGTGTATGTGTCTATATAGAGCTTCTCTGGTTTGGAGTTCTTTCTCTTAATTTCAGTGGAAGTAGCACATCCATGCATTTGCTCCTATGTTGATCTTGAGATTAGATTTCATGTGGAGTTGTGTCTTAGGACAAATATATTATTTTCCCTTAGAAAAAGCAGTCATTTTTTCTACCTGTCTCTTAAAAATCAATGAAGAATCATAGTTTGGCTTTTCTTGCTACAATAATTCCGTTTTTGCAAGATTGGACAATATATGAGCCATATGTCATTGTTGTCTTGATAAACTGATTTGGAACGAGAATGGAAAAATGTCTTTGGCAAGAATCTTGATTCAGCCTCTTGTTTGCAGCCTTTTTTTGTATTAACATACATTTAGACCAGGGGTAGGCAACCTTGGCTCTTTTATGACTAGTGGACTTCAACTCCCAGAATTCCTGAGCCAGCATAGCTGGCTCAGGAATTCTGGGAGTTGAAGTCCACGAGTCATAAAAGAGTCAAGGTTGCCTACCCCTGATTTAGACATAGCCCAAGTGAAAATAAATTGGACATGTTCCTTGTTTCATTGTTGAAGTAAGGGATTGGGAGATTATGTTCTGCAGGGGAGCAGTTGGCTTTCCAAATGAGAAATTGATTTTTGATTTTCAGGGGTTTTGCAAAGTTCTCCCGGGGAAGGTGAAGATGACCACCCCAAAATGGCATCTCCGCTAATGCACATTGAAAGTTTCTTAGCCGCACTCACAAATACAAACCAAGACGGGAGAGTCATTCTCAGCAGGCAAGGTATTTAATATTTGCATTTTATTTAAAAATAAGTACATCTATATATATATTTAATTATTTAAAGATAATTCTATTATAAGTAGCAATAGCGCTTAGACTTATATACTGCTTCATACTGCTTTACAGCACTTTCTGAGCGGTTTACAGAGTCAACATATTGCTCCACACAATCTGGGTCCTCATTTTACTGACCTCGGAAAGCTGGAAGGCTAAGTCAACCTTGAGCCTGTCAGGATCGAACTCCTGGCAGTGGGCAGCGAGTTAGCCTGCAATATTGCATTCTAACTACTGTGCCACCACACAGCAACCGCAATTGGGATTGGCAACTCCATCACTAAGCAACAGGATCACTAAACAATGTTTTGCATGATGGCAACAGGCTTACATCATTGCTTTCCATTTGGTCATTAAGCAAGTCACTAGAGGTTGTTAAGTGAGAAATCATGGGACTGTGCTTGTGATTTTACTGCTAACTTCTCTATTGACTCTGATTGTTGGGAGTTGGTTGTGAAGCACATAGATAGCAATTCTGTGACCATGGGATGTTAGAGTTGTCATAAATGGGAGGACTGGTTGTAAAGTGTATTTATTTTTATTTATTTAGAAAACTGCCCATCCACCTCAAAGTATTTTTCTCAGAACTATTGTGATTTGAACAGTTGCTAAACAGGGCAGTCATTATGTGAGGTCTATCTGTATCTCCTCAGGTGCCTTTCCTGAAGGAAACGTCTGAAAACGAAACAAAACCCCAACATTTTTATGTAAATGTTTGATGCCTTTTTCGTAGGAGCACATACCTAAAAAATTCAATTTCAATTTGAGTCGTGGAAATGTTATTCTCCAGGCATTGCTAAATTACAGCGCTTAATTCATTTTGGATCCTGGGATGGTGGCAATATTAAGGAGGGGATGGGATTTATCACTACTCACTAAACTACTTTATTAAGTATTGTCATAAGTTAATCAAATTATATTACCATATTAGCCCATGGGAACCAACAGCAGTTGCATTTGTTGTCATCTTTCTTTAAGAATATTTCTACTGTTTAATTTGAAGCATCCTGCAAATTGACAGTAGCAGGGCCAGGGCTGAGGTGGGATGGAGTGGAAAGCCCCCTTCCATGTTTTTAATTGTTCACTTGCCAACTCTCTGAATGTGCTGATTTTTCTAGGTACTTTAGCCCAGAGCAGCCTCAAGTTCCTTTTGCTCAATCCAGCTGTGCATTTTGCCACAGTGCTGAAAGAATGTCGGGCTGTGGTCGTCGCCGGGGGCACCATGCAGCCGGTGAGGAACGAATCGGACATCTTCATACTTCACCTGGGTGATGGTTAACCACTTTTAAATAGCAAATGATTACATTTTTGGCTCATTCTGCCCCTTCTCCTTGACACCATTTTGTGTTTAGCACACCTGGCAAGCCTATCATAGTGTTTACAGCCATAGTCACATAAATTGCTATATATGTGCCTCATAGCCAGCTTCCAATGAGCAGAACAACCTTGGGAACTTTAAGATGGGTGGTCTTCAATTCCCAGAATCCTCTGACTAACAAGGCTGGCTGGAGAATTCTGGAAGTTGATGTCTACCCATCTTAAAATTCCCAAAGTTGAGAAACGTTGATTTGGAGGTTGAGCTTCTTGGTCTATTCCTTCAGTAGGCCTGCTGTTTTTCCCAAGTCCTAGAAATGTCCTAACTCTTTGCATTTAATAGTAAACATTTTAGTTTTCCCATAAAGAAACATGATTTTAGTAACACCATAGTGGCAGGTTCCATCACGCTAGACTACTGATATCTAGGCTTGAGTCTGGTGGCATCTGAGTGGTGGTCTAGACTAGAGGAAAGGTTATAAAGAGTAACTCTTAGCATACAAATCCAGTGATTTGTTGGCCATGAAAATTCAGGTTGTATCATGAACTTGGGTGGTTTGTCCTTTAGCCAGCAATCTTTTTTTCACTGAAGTAGATATATATATATATATAGGTACCGTCTTTCTGTAAAGCAACTTTTGTCAGGGAAGTAATGTGGGATGTGAGATCAACTTGAATATTTGCTGTCCTTTTTTGGGTTTATTCACAAAAATCCTTGACTCAACTTTGGTTTGTTAACCACATGAAATCAGTCAGTACTATTATCCCACAAACATGGTAGCTTATCAAGAAATAAATTCAGGAGGCAGGATCTGGTCAGGTGGCCTTTGAGAACATACAACATGGTTCCATACAACATGGTTCCATTCCCCCCCACCCCGGTAGTTTGAACATTCACTGAGACTTCCTCCCCGTTGCCTTCTCTCGTTTAAAGCAATCCATGTAACAGGCATTTCTAATCGACTGTAGTGAGCTCTGTATGTGTTGGACTAAAACACGTGGCAATCATATGACTGAGGGATGCCTCAATGATTGTGAATGCGATTGTCAAACTTTCAAAACGACGCTGGCTGCAGCCATCCTTCTTTGTTTTTTGGTTGCCACAGCAATGGGAGGGGGGAAATGCATTCTTTTAGTCTAGTCCAGGGGTAGGCAACCTTGGCTCTTTTATGACTCGTGGACTTCAACTCCCAGAATTCCTGAGCCAGCATGGCTCAGCTTGGAAACTCTCCCTTTCCCCCTCAGCATGGCTGGCTCAGGAATGCTGGGAGTTGAAGTCCACGAGTCATAAAAGAGCCAAGGTTGCCTACCCCTGGTCTAGTCATAACAATAACTTCCTTGTGGGAACCAAGGTCAAGCCGTTTAAGTGTTTGAGGGGCTGGAGCTACCATTGGAAAGCCAGCCAAAGGTGTTAATCGGGGATTGTGATTTTATGACACACTTGAGGGTGGGGAGTTCAACTTTTACTTTGTAACCTTTGGGGAGGGGATTTTCAGTCTTGGTTTCACCTTTGTTCGTACTGATATTATGTAGCCATTAAAATTGTTCTTTGAGGAAAACAAATGCCTCAGAGTTCTCATTTCTACTGGTCTCATCTATCGGAACCATGACAGCGATGACTGGTCATAACGTAATTTTTTTAGCATAAGACTGCATCATAACTTCAAATGGTTGCTGTCTGAGGCAGTCGGTGGTCCTCACTTACTGACTGTCTCATGCAGCAGTCATGTGAAGTTATGACAGTACTAAAAAAATAACTTTGTGACCAGCCATCGCATTCACAATCATTGAGGCATCCCTGAGTCATAGGATTGCCATGTGTTTTAGTCCAATACAATATAGTCCTAGTTGTGGTTCCTAAGTGAGGACTACCTGCATGTGTGTGGAAAATATTGTGTCTCTGTGTAAGAGATATTTTTGAGTTCAGCTCTCAAACATGGAACTGTGGAAGTTTTCTGTCCTTGATGGCATATTTGACACTGTGGGACACATCCATAGCTTGGTTGCAAAAATGCTGTTTTCTATGCAGTAGGTTCCAGTGTTAATCTCTGCTACATGCAGCTCTGATTATACTGACTCAGCCTGATGATCAGTCTGACTTTATCAAAGGCACCTTTCTATGCCTATAGAATTTGTCTGTAAATATTTTTGCTTGCATTTTTGTACAACTCTGTTTGAAACCGATGTCTATTAAAAATTCAACCGGGGTGGTTCGGATAGCAGAGAAGTAGCTGTAAAGTTATTACTGTACTGAAGTAAAATGAAAGCGCCTAGTGACGCTACTGCCCTTAATTTGTGATGCTTAAACCAAGGGGTCTTCTTGGAGAGGGAAGGCTACTGAATGAAGGGCCTGTTGAGCATGGCCTCTAAGTTTATTTTCTCTTTGTGAGTAAATGGCAGAAAAGAGATGGAGTTAATTTTCTTCCTCTGCATCTTACACCGAGGTAGGCTTGGGAAAGGATCTTAGCCAGTGGTAAGAGCAGTTCTGTTGTGCAGAACCTCTCAAATATATTTGAAATGGCACTTCTAGCTTTGAGATTCAGACTGCAAAGGACTTTCCACCTGGGAAGCTTCTAATACCAAATAGGAGGAGTAATGTTGAGTTAAAGGTCCAAATAGTCAGGCCTGGCATAGGTGGGCATGTTATGGGGTCCCCAGAAAAACAAATTTGATTCTCTTGCTGCAGATCTGAGGTTACAAGGGCAGGATTTGGATCTTTTAATAATAATAACAATAATGGTAAAGTTGGAAGGGAGCTTGGAGGTCATCTAGTCCAACCCCCTGCTCAGGCAGGAAACCCTATACCATTTTGGACAAATGGTTGTCCAGTTTCTTCTTAAAAACTTCCAGTGTTGGAGCATTCACCGCTTCTGGAGGCAGGTTGTTCCACTGGTTAATTGTTCTAACTGTCAGGAAGTTTCTCCTTAGTTCTAGGTTGCTTCTCTCTTTGGTTAGTTTCCACCTGTTGCTTCTTGCCCTGCCTTCAGGCGCTTTGGAGAATAGCTTGACTCCCTCTTCTTTGTGGCAGCCCCTGGGATATTGGAACACTGCTATCATGTCCCCCCTCGTCCTTCTATTCATTAAACTAGACATACCCAATTCCAGCAGCCGTTCCTTATATGCTTTAGCCTCCAGTCCCCTAATCATCTTTGTTGCTCTTCTCTGTACTCTTTCTAGAGTCTCAGCATCTTTTTCACATCGTGGTGACCAAAACTGGATGCAGTTTTCCTCCCGCAAGAGTTGAACACTCTGAGCACAGCATGCTGTTTAAGTCTTCTAAAGAATGATTTTCACTTTCTGCCTTGCAGGTGGCTGATTTCCGGGAACAGCTGCTTTTGGGTGCCGGTGTTGATGCTGACAGGATCGAGGAATTTTCCTGTGGTGAGTCCTGGGGAGCGGCGGTAACCCCAGATCTCTTGATTCTTGCTTGACGTTGATGATGTTGACATAGTCAAACTTTCGAAATGGAGGACAATATTGGATGTATTAAATGCAGGTTAACTAGATGCTGTGAAAGTTTTTATCAACATATACCAGACTAAGAAATTAATGCAAAATAGGTCAGGACTTTTGGCGGCCTTTCTAACGGTAGCTCCAGCCCGCCAAACACTTACAACGGCTTGACCTTGGTTCCCACAAGAAAGTTATTGTTATGACTAGACCAGGGGTAGGTAACCTTGGCTACTTTTATGACTCGTGGAATTCAACTTTAATAACTGTAGTACAGAATTTTGCAAATCTGAATGAGCTTTCCCCTTCCCTCACTTTATTTTCCTGTGAACTAGGGAGGGGCTTGTCTGAGATCTTTTCTCAGGTTATATTCTTGGCTTTGGCTCAAGTCCTGCCTATTTGACCATTGTCTTGCTAGTGAGTCTTCCTTCTGTCATTTAAGGCTATTCCCTAATGCCGTTACCGTTTCAAATTGCACTGAGTGTTGCTCAGAAGAAGAAACAAGCTGATCTGATGGGACTATATTTGTTCAGTCGTTATAGTTGAGTATCTGGTGAATTGTACGAGAGCCAGGAAGTTTAGCTTTTCAAGCTTCTTAACAGAACAGCAGCTTGTTCATTTCTTCCTTTGATTCTTGTGTTATCAGGTCATGTGATTCCCCCTGACAACATTTTACCCATCATCCTCTGCAGTGGTCCGTCCAATCAGCTGCTGGAATTTACTTATGAAAAAAGAGGCTTGCCTCAGTTGGTCAGTAATTTTTCTTTACACTTCATTGCCTCTCCAGGCAATGGAGTTTCATGCTTTGAGTTCACTGGGTGACCATATCTGGTTTGTCCCTTTGCTATTGCCTACCCCTGGCCTAGGCCCTTCCTGCTTGGTTTCTGTCATTTGGTTAGACAGTTGCAAAGGAAATGGATCCTCTTTGTGATTTCCGTTGCAGTTAACGGAAGTAGTTCTCCTTGTGGTGATGTGGTTTACTGTATTTCCATGTCAAGAGAGAAGCCATCGCTAGAATATTTAAGCATAGATGCTCACAAGTGGGAAAGGTCATTAAGAGGGAATCTGGTGTTGTATAATGTGGATTGGGAAACTAGAGATAATACCAAGTTGTCCCTGACTTATGGTCATCTGTTTAATGACAGTTAGAAGTTATGGCCTCAGAAAAAGTGATTTACAACCTGATGTCAAAGTTAGGGTTTCCTGCCTGAGCAGGGGGTTGGACTCGATGACCTCCAAGGTCCCTTCCAATATTTTTTTTATTATTATTATTATTATTATTATTATTATTATTATTATTATTATTATTATTATTATTATTATTATTATTATTATTATTATTATTATTATTATTATTATTATTATTATTATGACTGCTGCATCACCATGGGTGTCTGTCTGTGTGTGTGTATGAGACATGATCACAATTCAGATGGTGTGTGTGTGTGTGTGTGTGTGTGTGTATGAGACATGATCACAATTCAGATGCTTAGCAACCGGCTCACATTTATGATGGCTGCAGTGTTTTCCAGTTATTTGCAAGAATCCCAGCAAGATTCTGACAAGCCAAGTCAATTGGGAAAGTTGGATTCACTTAATGACTGTGATACAAATCCTTGTAAACCTGAGCCTGGTCATGTGACAACTTGCTTAATAAGACTGCATCATTTAGCGACTGAAATTCCCGTCCCAATTCTGGTCATAAGACAAGGACTACTATATAGGATTTCTCATCTTTGTTTCGACAGTTGGACATGGAGCTTTGAAGCAAGGCAGGCCACCTTTTCTTAGGATTAATTTCAAAAACTTTGTGAAAGAGATCAGCACAGACCTCTTGAGTAGAGATGTCTGCTCCTTCCTAGCAGCCTGTCATTGTGGGAAGGAAGGAATCAAAGCAGAAAAAGAGAAGAAAGACGGTGTTAGAAAGAGCAGGATATCCTGTAACACCAGATTCTGCTTGCTTCAGATTTGCCTATCCTGTATCCCCCAACTGATTCTTTCTAAACATAAGTGTACAGCCTTTGGGTTCATGAACTCCCTTCCAGCCCAGAAAGATTTGACAGAAGAAAGATTTTCTTTCGTGGCTAAAGATAGAAATTGTTTTTTTCTCCATTTTTCAGATGGAGGAGACAGGGCGGATTCTTTGTAACTTGTGCAACGTTGTCCCGGGAGGTGTGGTGTGCTTCTTCCCTTCCTATGACTATGAAAACCAGGTATACTTGCACTGGGAAAAGACAGGATTGCTTAACCGGCTGGCTACTAAGAAAAAGGTAATTCTGCAGCCCAGTGCGGCTGGTGAAATCAAACATTGCACAATTTATGGGCTGATTCCTCTCCTTTGTTGTTCTGCCTCACACTAATCCTGCTGCCTGCGCAGTGAAGTGAGGAGAGCCAATCCTTAGCTGTTAACCTATCCACGATACTTACTGGGTGGTTGATTGTTATACTTGAACCATAAAGATTAAATATTGCTTCATCATTTCCCAAAGCCAAGAGAGTTACGGCTTATTTGTGTAGGAGACAGGAAAACCTGTACGAGCCAACCTGGAATTTGGCTGGTGGCACCACCAAGCCAGCCTTGACTGATCAGAAAAAGGAAAGCAGAGTCAGATATAG
Source organism: Protobothrops mucrosquamatus (assembly GCF_001527695.2). Lineage (NCBI taxonomy): Eukaryota > Metazoa > Chordata > Lepidosauria > Squamata > Viperidae > Protobothrops > Protobothrops mucrosquamatus. The sequence continues at coordinate 51,197 of NW_015389509.1, forward strand.
TTAGTCTTTGGATGGGAGAAATCGCTGGGCTGTAGGCTAGACTGGGAAGTTGAAAAGCATCCAAGAAGGCTACTGTTCTCAGAGATTTCTAGGAAACTAATGAACATATACCAGCAATCAAGACTGACTTAAGAGAGTCTTTATCTTTAGTCATCAGGGTTATTCTTTACAAATTGAAAATTAGCATTCTGTAAATTGGAAAACTAAATCCAGCAATTTCCATTTCTTCTTTTGTTGTGCCAAATACCACAATAACTGGGAGCCTGAAGAGCCTTTTAGTCTCTTAGTGATCTGCAACATGGGCTTGTCTGTGATAATAGGGTTAAAGTTGTAAGATGAATCCAGCTAGATCTGGCCAATGGCTCCTCAAGGAGCATCCTATGTCTTCATGTGGCCAGCTAGATACATTTAGGAAGCTCACAACATGCACAGCGTGGGAATCATCCTTTTCCATTGTGGTTTCCCAGCCACAGGTATTGAAGGCATGCTGCCCATTACTTAGTAAACCTAGAGAAATGGGGAGCATACATCACCCATTACTCCTCAGTGTCCGTTAACTCCCAAATGCTTCCCCAGGAAGCTTCTTCAGCTCTGACTGGATGGTGGGGAATAGAACCAGTCAGAGCTGAAGAAGCTTCTTGGATGAGAAGTGAAATGTCTTCAGAGAAAAACAAGAAAGTCCAGTTGCCTCTTGAAAAAGCCCCTTTGGGACAGCCATGACCTGGATGACTGAGAATCTCCATAGACATTTAGAGGGATGTCTGGATGGAAATTCTGTCCATTGTATCCCAAGTTTGCTAAATGGGGATCCTTTAGGTCAGCGTTCTTCAGATTTGGCAACTTTAAGATGTGTGGACTTCAATTCCCAGAATTCTCCTGACTGAGGAATTTGGGGTGAGGGGTTGAAGTCCATACATCTTAAAGTTGCCAGGTTGAAGAAACACTAATTTAAATCAAGGTTTTACTGGAGGTGAAGCCAATGTCATTGTTTTTCATTTGGTCACTGTAGAAAAGCCACAAAGCTTTACAGCTCCTAAGATCTTACTATTCACATCAGGGGTGTCAAACTGCCGGCCCACGGGCTGGATGCATCACATGGAAGCCACGCCCACCCCATTGCCAGCAACGGCAAAACCGTCCCGATACGTTGCACGATGTCACGTGACGTCACGAGTTTGACATGTCTGATTCACATGGTATGACTGATGTTCTTCATATAATTAATGCATGATGCCATTTACAGATATTTCAGGAACCGAAGAAAGCTAATCAGGTGGAGCAGGTCTTGGCAGAATATGCCAAGTGTATCAAGGTATGAAACAGAAGATTTTGAAATTATTGAGGAGTTGGGAAGAGGTACTAAGCTGATTGTAGAGGTACTCCAGCTTTTAACCATGCATTGTGGACTTCCTTTGAACACAGCGCTGCAACCTAGCAGATGGCCCCATGACAGGAGCACTGCTGTTTTCTGTAGTCGGTGGGAAAATGAGCGAAGGAATCAATTTTTCAGACGATCTGGGAAGGTAAAAATGACTCCCTGGGGTGATGGTGGGAGTGGAATTATTAACTGGAATATTTTCGTCTAATGGCTATTTAGAATTTAGAGAATTATAAAATACTGATGGGGTAAGGGCAGCATACTTGGTTTGAGCTAATACAAACTGAAGTCTTAATTTTTGGAAGGGCCATTCAGATGCTGATTTCTGGGTTTAGCTTTTAGCTAAACAGAACGTTTGACTTTAATGAGACATATTCCCCATTGTGCAACAGACTGAAGGCCAAAATAGAAGGTATTAGGATGAGAGAGAGAGAGAGAGAGAAGCTCGTTACGACAAGTGGGTAAAGCTGTCACTTCCTTCTTTAAGGCAAATATGTTGCTTCATATATGTTCCAATTTTTTCATTTTTAACATCAGAGCTATTCTTCACACCCTGCTCTCTGCACCTGCCTTAGTGGGACAGCTATACAGCTTGACATGCAGAATGGCAGAAAGAAACTGCTGTAAATCAGCTGCCCCATGTTGTCACAAGCAGGTTGTGAAGGCAACTAGGTGGGAGGGTTTTGTAAATTGCAATGCCTAGCCACACTTTCAGAGACAAAGCCATTTCTTCATACAAATGAATCCAAAATGAAACGGGCCTCTTTTCCATCAAATAATGCAATAGATCCAGAAAGAGGACCAGGCTTTGTACCATAAACCATGCCTGTAGGAGGCCAATTTGTATGCAGAATATTATTCCTAAATTGCTTCTTTCCCCCCATTTTACTTAAAGCTCCCTCAAATTGCTGTTTAAGATTCCAAGGGTAAAAACATTAGGCTAACTTGAATGCACTCCATATACCAGCCTATCCACTGCAGGGGCCTTAGATTGAAATTGTAATCTGTTTTTGAAACGGCAATTTTACCTGCTAATCAAAAAATGGTGCAGTATGCTTCTCCTTGGCATAGGTTTTTCACCTTACTTTGCCAAAGTAGTGTATTTTTTGTTTCTTTTCTTTACTTTAAAGAAAGCTTTATACACCGGATATTGCTTTATATGTGACATGCTTGGATTGTAAATTAGTCTGGTTGTGTTTTTGCATTTCTTTTCTTCCTATTTTTGTGTATCTTTTTGTAAAATGTGTAATAAAATAAAATGACATGGGAGAAAAAGAACCCCTTAGATTGAAAGAGTCTATTTGACATTGCAGGATTATTATGCAAGTTAAAGAGGTGGTTCTGGGTGATTTATGTGTTTCTTGCTACTTTTCCCCATTTTCTCTTTTCCCAGGTGTGTAATTATGGTGGGCATGCCCTTCCCCAACATAAAATCTCCAGAACTTCAGGAGAAAATGGCTTACCTGGATAAAACAATGGTAAAAGGTCCAGTGTTTTCCTCTTAGCTTGATCTACGGCAGTGTTTCTCAATCTTGGCCACTTTTAAGATGAGTAGACTTCAACTCCCAGCATTCCCCAGCCAGCATGTGCTGGCTGGGGAATGCTGGGAGTTGAAGTCTGCTCATCTTAAAGATATCAAAGTTTAGAAACACTGATCTTACACTATTCCTATTTTTTCTGGTCAACGTACACAATTTCTATATAGTGGTCCGCTGTGCTTTTTCTCTCTCTCATTGTAGTCATGCAACTTAGAACATTTGCATAGAGCACAGTGGTTAGAATGCAGTACTGCAGGCTACTTCTGCTGACTGCTGGCTGACAGCAGTTTGGCAGTTCGCGTCTCACTGGGCTCAAGGTTGACTCAGCCTTCTGTCCTTCCGAGGTCGGTCAAACAAAGACCCAGATTGTTGGGGGCAAGAGGCTGACTCTAAACCACTCAGAGAGGGCTGAAAAGCACTATGAGTGGTATATAAGTTTAACTGCTATTGCTATTGTTCTGCTTACAAATGCTTCCTTTTCATAAGTGAGAGAAGCAGCAATTAGTTCTCATTCTTAGGTTAACTGAGAGGACATTTAACTACAGGTACTCCTTGACTTTACCACCATTCATTTAGTGACTGAAGTTAAAACGGTCACTGAAAAAAGTGACTGATGACCGTTTTTCGCACTTACGACCAAAATTCAGGCGGTTGGCAACTGGCGTGTACTTATGACAGTTTCATTGTCCTGGGGTGTGTGTCATATGATCACCATTTGTAACCTTCCCAACTGGCTTTCCGACAAGCAAAAATCAATAGGGGAAGCCTGATTTCCTTAGCAACCACATGATTCATTTAACCGTAGTGATTTGCTTAACTCTGGCAAAAAAAAGGTCGTAAGAAGGGGTGCAACTCATTCACAGCAGTCTTGCTTCGCAGTGGAAATCTTGGACTCAATTGTGGTCGTAAGACGAGGACTGCCTGTATGGCAAGTCCCAAAATAGTGAGTAGTAAGAGGCTCAGTATCGGGCTTTAGGTGTCATGGCTCCGTCCAAGCCTGACTCTGAGGACGACATGGAGTTCCCTGTTGAGGCCCAGGACGGGGTGTCTGTGGCTTTGGAGGACTGTGGGGAGGAACAGGCTGAAGCAGGCCAGGGCCCTTCAAGTTTGGAACAGGGTAGGCAGAGCTCAGGCGAGGAGCAAGGCCCCTCCCCACCAGATCCCAGAGCCAGGAGAGCAGAGAGGAGGAGGGAACAAGGGAGGCAGGCTCACTTGCTCGGGAGGAGAGCATCACGCCCCACTCCACAAGGCACACCTGGGGAGTAGGTATTTAAGGAGATGCTCTGGGTGGGGCATATGCCGGGAACAAATGTGAACTCTTGTGATGTGAGCTCTTGTACCTGGACTCTTTGTATCTTGGATCAAGTTTGTTTCCTGCTGAGTTTTCCTTGCTGTCTTCAGTTTGGCAGTTTGCAGATTACAGGCAAGCTGGGCGTTGAAAAGATCATACTTTGTTTGTTATCTGTTTTACTTTAAAGAACTGTTGAACTCCGTTGACTGTTTTATTGAACTTGTGCCAGCATACAGTATGTGGGGGCTGTTGGGTGAACGTTGGCAGTGCTTACAAAGACAATTATTCTGACCAGCTAATTGCTTTGCCTCCGTTCGGGGCCCTGGGTCATCACATTAGGCCTCGTGCGGCACAATGCACCTTCTGGGCTTGCCATGGCTGAAACTGTTGGGAGTTGATACAGCTATGCACGGCCCTCCTCTCACCTTAATGCAGATGTGGCTAATTTATCACTAAATGAGGTAAAGAGAGACCATTCGTTATAGATGGAAGAACTTGTCCTTAATGAGAACGCTGACTGTTCATTTCTTTGGAAAAAGACTGCGGTCACAAAAGAGAGTCACAAAGGAGTGTGACTGCTTCCCTGTCTCAAAGGCATTTCTGTTTTGCTGGTCAGGGGTCTAAACGTGTCAGATTCTCCATTTACTTTACTTGGTTAACTCCAGTTGCTATAAATTCTGCATTGCTTGCAACTAGCAAAGGTACAGTTGTAGATTGCCGTGCAGGGACATGTAACCATTGGAGCTGGGAAAGTCATCTGACTAGATCAGAAGTCTGCAACCTTGACAACTTTAAGATTTGTGGACTTCACTGAGGAATTCTGGGAGCTGAAATCCACAAGTCTTAAAGTTGTCAAGATTACAGACCCGTGGACTAGATAATTGCACCAAATGATTGTCTCCCGACACAGCTACAGGCAGTCCTCGACTTACAACATTTCATTTAGTGAAGTTACAACGGCACGGAAAAATGTGACTTACGACGAGCTTGTCACAGCATTGTGGTCACATGATCAAATGCAGGTGCTTGGTAACGGACTCGTATTTATGACGGTTGCGTTATCCCAGGATCATGCAATCACCTTTTGCAACTTTCTGACAAGCAAAGGCAATGGGGTAGCCAAATTCGCTTAACAAACTTAAGTTCAGCGGTTCACTTAACTGTGGCAAGAAACGTAAAATGGGGCAAGACTCATTTAACAACTGTCTCACTTAGCAACAGAAATGTGGGGCTCAATTACGGTTGTAAGTCGAGGACTACCTGTACTTCCTTGGGGTAGCAATTACCAAGACTGGATTTATCTACTCTAAATATGCTATGTCACACCTATCCTTGAATAGAATTAAGGAACTTCTATGTAACTTATGTAGGAGCACGTCAGTGTTTTTTGGGTAGAAAGGTAGGGTATAAATCAAATAAATAACATTAGTGGCATCATTTGTAGGGGATGGCTGGATTGTTGGGTGACTTGAGATGAGTATTCTTGAGAGTCAGTTTGGTCTACCGGTTAAGGCACCAGGTTAGAAAGTGGGAGACTGAGTTCAAGTCCTGCCTTAGCCATGAAAGCCAACTGGGTCACTTTGGGCCAGTCACTCTCTCTCAGCCCAACCCACCTCACAAGGTGGTTGTTGTGGGCAAAATAGGAGGAAGGTGTGTTGGATAGTTATTTGCAAAAATAATAAAGACGGGACACAAACAAAAATTTTAAAAAAAGGTTCTAGCCCAGTGGTGGTGAACCTATGGCACGAGTGCCAGAGGCGGCATTCAGAGCCCTCTCTGTGGACACTCGCGCCTTCACCCCAGCCTCACCTCCCCGTGGCCCCCTCACCAACAGCCCCCTCGGAGGAGAGTTGCCCCTGAGCACAGCCCGCGTGGAGCAGCACAGCCAAGGACATGGCAGCCGGGCAGCGGCGACAAGATTCCGCCCTCGTGCCCCGTCACACGCAGATGATGCTGCAGGGCCACAGGTGGAGGGCATGGCCGCCATGGCGCTGCTGGGCTGCCTGGGCAATCTGGAGGTAGTAGGAGGCCCTGTGGACGGGCGGGGGCGGGTGGGGTGGGGGCGGAGTGGGTGGGACGGGGTAGGCAGGGCCATTTTTTGGGCACTCAGTCTCTAAAAGGTTCGCCATCGCTGTTCTAGGCCCACTCATATATCCCACTTGTCTTGATTTTCTCTAGCCAAAGTCTGCAGGCCAATCTCCAGGAAACTTGCTCATTGAAAATCTATGCATGAAAGCAGTCAACCAGTCAATAGGTAAGGAGGCAGTTGGTGCTAAACTAGCCCTCTGGCAATCAAGAGTTTTGTGTTTGGTCAAATGGGACTTGCTTACCTCATTGTCAGTTTTAAACATGGGATCGCTCCCAAGCAACTGATCAGGGAAGTTTTGACAAGGCAGCAGAGAAATTAGGAATGGGTGGTCTTTTCTGTTACACGTTTACGACGCAGTCATACTGTATGCACATTTTTCATACGAGCTTCTGTGCAAAGTTGGCTCATCACCACGACAGTAATGAAGTATAATGGCAAGTGATCGTTTAGGTCATGGTTTGTACATAAGAGGATCCTAGATTCATTCCTGTGCAATGCTTGAGTAACATGAGAGCAGAAAAACCTCTGCTTCTGATTATGGACAACTGCTGTGGGCAAGATGCATCTTCGGATTGGATATGAAATAGTGTCCTTTGGAATTGAGCTGTGAGGAAGCATTTTTAACCGACTTGCCAAAATGCTAGAGAGAGCAGTTTGTGAGAAGATATTAGGAGGAATCTCTGCCACTTTCTCCTACTTAGTTTCATACATTCATAATCTAGGTTCCATCTTGCTAAGTTTGGTAAAAGATATACCAGTAAGGTTATCAGTATAAAATATCGAGTCCTTAGATCAAAATTTATTTTATTAAGGAATAGCTCACATAGCTGTTTCAATGTAACAGCTTTCTGCAACCTGAGTGCCTTCCACATGCATAGATTTCAGCTTCCAGAATTCTCACAAGTATTCTGGTCTGGCTGGGAAATTTTGAGAGCTGAATTTCACATGTCTGAAGAACAGACAGGCTGCTGAAGGCTGTACCCATTCTTTGCCCTAGTCATCTTGAGGAAGGAAATATTTGTATGTCAATCTCATTCTTGCCCCAAGCCTTGGGTGTCTTTGGAAGGGAAGAGAAGCTTTTCCTGGAAGTTCTAGCACAGAGTTCCTCAACCGTGGCAACTGGAAGACGTGTAGACTTCAATTCCCAGAATTCCCTAGGCAGCCATGCTGGCTGGAGAATTCTGGGCGCTGAAGACTACCCGTCTTGAAGTTGTCAAGGTTGAGAAATACTGCTCTGTTTGCCAGTGCTCAGTGACTTCTCATTCTGTATTGAATTTAATCCTATGTTAGCCATTCAGTGTGACAAGGACAAGTAAGATTATCTGGGACACTACACATCCTCTCCACGACCTGTTTTCCTTGTTACCTTCTGGGAGGAGGCTTTGTGGTATCTGAAGCAGAACATCCAGATTCAGCCATAGTTTCATTCCATACAGCATTAACTTTGTGAACTCTCAAGCTTCCTCCTTCCGTTATATATTCAAGATGGACAGTATTTAACATTTATTTGCTAAGTATATGTAGGGATGTGGGTCTATACATATGTTGTTCATAGTATGTTTAGGTGTGTGTCATGTATGTGTTTCACTTTGAGAGCGGGCAACTAAATTTCATTTTTGATGTGTGCCATCAGTATAAAAATGACAATAAAGGTTATCTTATCTTATCTTAAATAAGATGGTTTGCTTTTACAGGAAGAGCAATTCGGCATCAAAAGGACTTTGCCAGTATTGTGCTTTTAGATCACAGATACACACGTCCAGCTGTTCTCAACAAACTTCCTCAATGGATTAAAAGCAGAACCCTAATCAAGGATAGGTTTGGACCGGCTTTTGCAGAACTAAGAAAAGTAAGTCCCCAATTAGACTTCATTTGCAAATTCCTATGAAATGATATCATCCTAGAGAATTCAGACATCAATCAATTAAAGCTAGACTCTTAAGATTTATTTTCCTACTGTTGAGATGTGCTCATTATTATTTCTATTGACTTTCGTCACTACGTGCCTCATCTAATTCCTAATTTCTGTCTTGCAGTTCCATTGGGAAAAGAAATCCAATTCCACGTCTGTCTCTTTGTGAGGACTAAGAGATCTATTCAAAGCTGCTACCTCCGCCTATGCTAAATGTCTCCTGTGTATTTAAATGCATTATACTTTTATTGTGTGACCTTAATTTTGAGTATGTTTTTCTTCCAGTCTCTAAAATAGTTTTCTGAACTCACCAGGCTAAACTAAATTAAGGCTGGAAAAGGGGTGCTTTCTTCTGTTTAGGGTAGAATTGAGTTCTCCGCTGAAAAGCTTTGGACAAAAACATCGTTTCCCCTCTATTTCATTCTGCACACCAGTGCCTCTTGGATTTTATTTTGAGATTATATAATATATGCTGTTCAAAGTTCAAGGCAGGTGGTTAATAAGGGTGTGCAAACATTTTGACATTGAACCAGAGCTTGAAGTGCTTATTTCAAGCTTAAATTAGCTTGAATTTAATGGTTGAATCCAACCATTCTGAACGAGCTTCACTCAGAAACAGCTATTTCAATTTCAGAATGTTTTCTATGCCACCAGCAGTCATCATTGCTAAAATCTGTGTGTGGGATGTAATCGGTTATAGACTCCGGGTTCTCATTTTGACTGAACCATGAGACATTTCGGTTTTCTCTTTCTTCCTGCCAGCATCAAAACAGGGCTCACTAGAAAAGAAAAGGAAAACATCTGCTATGGCAGTGTTTCTCAATCTTGGGCACTGTAAGATGCATGGACTTCAACTCCCAGAATT
>NW_015389509.1:62518-64821 GCF_001527695.2 Protobothrops mucrosquamatus
AGAATGCCCAACAAGGCTACTCAAGTTGCTGTAAATATTGCTGCCCAACTAGGCTACTCATTTATACAATACACTCTCAACACAGGTGATCAGGCTGTGTCAGAGTGGGCTGGGAAGCAGACTCAGGCGTCCCCTGCTCCAACAAGAGTCGTCTTGAACTTTGGGGTGTTGGTTCATTCCAGTCTTCTCTTTATACCCAATTTGTTTACTCAATCCATGCATATGGTACATCCTGCCCCAATCACGTCAGGAACTTTACATTCTTACTTTATGTTCCAAGACTTCATGAAAAGTGCTATCCACTACGCTCTTTACACCCAATAATGTTCTACCTGGTATCACCAACAATAAATCATTCATGCACACATTCAGAATCTTTCCTTATCAGTAGTACACACTTTCCAGCAACGTGAGTTACCCAGTGAGTTCATGAAAACGCTAACTGGTTGTATTATAGGCCCTCTATATTCATAACTTATATGTGATATATTCATAACATATAACATAAAATATGTAACAACATCTAAGTGACAAGGATGGGGAAGTGCTAGCCCAAGCAAGGAGAACCAAGGCAGAAACACATCTCTTAATTTACTCAGAATTTTGCACCAAAAGAGGCAAATCACAAAAAAACAATGGAAGTAAGATGTAAAAGCTGCTAAAGAGGACACTCCTACTTATAACACACATGGAAGCTTAAGTGCAGTGCTTTGAACCCAAAAACCAAAAAGTTCCAGAATCTCTGTGAATACAGCCCCCCCCACCCCCACCAATGGCTCCTTAAGCTGCATCTTTTCCTGGATTTGTAGGACAGGTATATGGAAATCAGTTGGAACTGAAGAAGCTGTGTGTGTGTAGGTTGTTGTTTTAATTGTATATTAGTTTATTTTTGTGAACAGCTCAAAGTCATTTTGAGTGACTGGGCAGCAATATAAATTTTCTTAAATAAAGTGCCAAGAACATACCATCTGTATTCCATTTAAACCATGAACTAAACAATACAAAACACCTTGTATTTTGTCACTGCCTGCTTAACAAATGTTGACTTTCCTGGGATTATGGAGCAAAAAAGGAAAGTTGTAGCACATGCATGCTTATGTCTACTATTTTCTTGCTTTGAATTCAAAGTAGTGGACTTTTCTATAAAAACCCAAATCCTATTGTGAAAAGCTTAAGGAGAGAATATTGCCGTGAGTCTTTTTGATTGCTGAATTTTCAGTCCCAGTGGCTCCAATCTGCCGGGCCAAAACTGAGGGATTCTGGGACATACAGTTCAACAAAGTCTTGAGGTAGTCACAGTTTTCCCACATTTGAGGCCTCCTAATCTTACTTGGGCTAAAACTTAAGGAAGATTTATTTTGCTTGATTCTTTATGCAATACAGGTAATCCTTGACTTACAATCATTTGTTTAGTGACCATTTGAAGCTACAAGGGCAATGAAAAAAAACTGATTTATGACCGTTTTTCACACTTACAGCCCCACGGTCATGTGCTTGGCAACTGACTCATATTTATGACGGTTGCAGTATCCCGAGGTCATGTGATCCCCTTTTGCAACAAGCAAAGGCAATAGGGAAGCCAGGTTCAATTAACAACCGCGTCACTAACTCAACAACTGCACGGATTCACTTAATAGCTGTGGCAAAAAAGGTCACAAAATGGGGCAAAATTCACTTAACTCTCTTGCTTACCGACGGAAATTTTAGGCTCGATTATGGTTGTTGAGGACTACCTGTCCTCAAACCTTTCAGCCTTCCTTGTGTGGAATGCATCAATGTCTGCTATTTCTTCTCTACAGCATTGTTCCCTTAACCAGGTTAACCAGACCAGATAAACACCTAGAGATGCAGCCACACGTGATTAGCTTGTTTACTGTCAGCTTTTATTTTGTGTGTGCGTTTAGTTTTGTATGTTACAATATGTTAATTCATCCCTCTTATTTAGGTAATAGTTTAAATGGGCAAACCCTAGAAAATGGGTTCATTCAAAAGAGGTTAAGTGTGTCATGTGAATGGAACTTTTTCGTCTTTTTCGTCAATGGAGCTCTGTCTTATAATAATAATAATGATAAAGTTGGAAGGGACCTTGGAGGTCATCTAGTCCAACCTCCTGCTCAGGCAGGAAACCCTATACCATTTCAGACAAATGGCTGTCCAGTTTCTTCTTAAAAACTTCCAGTGTTGGCGCATTCACCGCTTCTGGAGGCAGGTTGTTCCACTGGTTAATTGTTCTAACTGTCAGGAAGTTTCTCCTTAGTTCTAGGTTGCTTCTGTCCTTGATTAGTTTCCATCCGTTGCTTCTT
>NW_015389509.1:65138-83821 GCF_001527695.2 Protobothrops mucrosquamatus
ATGTAGATGTGGTTCCATTGAGGACCACACGCTGAGTACGTCCGGTCAGCCAGCTACGGATCCATCTCTGTCTCAAACACGGATAGTTTTTCATTTTAAAAGCATTGCAAAAATCCTGTAAGAAATTCCTAACTTGGCTTTGAATCCTAGTTACAGTGAAAAGAAAACTTTTGTTTTCTGCTAATAGGAAACCTTAGCTTTCCCCGGGGGAACCCTGGAGAGAAACGACAAGAAGCTTCTTTACCTTTGCGCCGGAGGACCAATTTGTTGAAGAGATCTGACATTAGGTCTCCACCTTGCCCAGTAGATCCCACTGGAGGAAACACAAAAAGAGAAATCCGACACAGAAGTCAACAAATGGGAGAAAATGAGGAATCTGCGGGTAAATCCGTACACTTGGATTGAAGACTTCACATAGGATTGTTATCCCAATCTACTCAGATATTAGCTACACTGGAAGAAAACGTCACAGGCGTGCTCATAAAATAGTTTTGAAGGCTACAGATTTCTCTGCCATACAGTAATGCGTGCCCACAGTCAAATTATGGGTGATCTCTGAAAATAGGATGCAATGTATCACGCTAACTACCATTCAAATGTCTGTTAAATGTTTCAATGTTTGATTCCCCATGATGCCAGGAAGGTGGCCTATAGAAAGATGGCCCAAGGTGGAAGGACAGACGATACCTTGCTCCTTCTCCTTCTGCTTTTTCTTTTCTAGTTTCCTCTCTTTGACATTACGGAGCTTGGCCTTCCCGATGCCACCAGCTTTGCGGATGGATTCCATAAGAGTGGCCCGGCCACTTGATGGGTTCACCACTTCCTTTGGTGCTCCTTGAACAGCAGCTGTAGAAAAGGAAATTCATTGCAGTAACCTTAGGGGCTGATGGCTACAGACAGAAGATGCCTTTCTCCTAAAATCTGCCGTTTTGCTTTTAGAGTTTTATCCGGAGAGTCCTTGACTTATAACCACTCATTTAGTAACCGTTCAAAATTACAACAGCCCTGAAAAAAGTGACCTATGACCCTTTCTCACAGGACCCCTGTATCATCCCCACGGGATCAAAATTTGGACACCTGAAACCTGGTTCATCTTTATGGCAGTTGCAGCGCCCCGGGGTCAAGGGATCACCTCTTGTGACCTTCTGACAAGGCAAAGTCAATGGGGAAGTCAGATTCACTTAACAACCGTGTTATTAACTTAACAACTGCAGTGATTCACTTCACAACTGTGGCAAGGAAGGTCGTAAAATGGGGCAAAAGTCAGTTAGCACATGTCTTGCTTATCAACAGAAATTTGGGACTCAATTGTGGTCATAAGTCAAAGACTATCTGTAGTTTGATTCTGTGAGCCCTCATCTTTCACCAAGCCATTGTCTATTTTCTCAACATTTTTTTTTTCCTTGAGTGTTTTAGTCGGTTTCTCATACCTGCTCTGGAGAAACCTATCCCATGGGATTCTCTACACATAGTATAATGTCCGCCACTCAGTGAACATTATACTCCATTCTCTTAATGCAATGTTCTCACGTTAAATGTCCTCTCTTTCTGTGGGACCTTCAGCTTTCGTAAGTAACAACCAGCATAATTGTTAGCAATTGTTCCTGGGGATGTAGGATCTGGCAATCAACATATGGAAGGCATAAAAGTTTTGGGAAAGGTAAACTAGTGCTTGTTAGCCCTGACAGCAGAATGGAAGCTGCATATTCCGATGGCTTATGTGTCTCCAGCCTATCAAATGTCAGATGGAAACATAAGGAGTTGCTTATACACCTTGTGGTTTTCTTAGCTAGCCCCAGCTGGCTGTGCAGAGTCTAGATCAGTGGTTCTCAACCTTTTTAATGCTGCGACCCCCAACCGGTTGTAAGTCGAGGACTAAACCGGTCGTAAGTCGAGGACTAAACCGGTCGTAAGTCGAGGACTACCAAAACGGTCGTAAGTCGAGGACTTTCCCTGCCTGGGAGCGCCACGCATGCGTGGTTCCGCCCCCTGCGCCGGCCGAGGCGTAGCTGGCAAGCGGCAGAGACGGAGCAGGCCGACCACCAGCTGGCCCAGCCCAAGGGAGGTAAGGCACCCGCCGGAAAAGGGGGAAAAAAATGTCGGACAGCCTTGTTTGGGGACCGTGAAATGGTCGATCGACCCCAAATGGGGTCGCGACCCATAGGTTGAGAACCGCTGGTCTAGATGGACCCTGATCTGTTAAAGAAATTTCCACCTTTTTAGTGCTTTTTCCAGGAAGGTGATGCCACCTAACTTTCACTGCAACTAACAAAACCTGATATAATGTGCTGGCTAATTAGGGGTTAGCCAGGAATCAAAAAGCTATTGGTTTGAATCTCACGTCTTTCACACATCTCCCTCTCTTTTCCATTCATAATATAATAGGAAAGGAATACCAGTGATTTCTCTTATAGAATGACCGTAAATATAATTAACTAGTTCGTGTATCTGCAGCATTTTGAACATTTGCAATGTTAACTATACTACAGTTCTGATCATTCCTCCAAAACTATTGAACAAAATCACACAGCCAGTTCTTCTGTTTCCTAGGACGTGTCGTTGTCTTCACTGGGAAATAAATATATTGCACATGATAGCCGGCTGCTCTCTCAATAGTAGCACTGAGTGGTTTCCCAGCTTTAATCCTCCAGTCTTACCGGATGGCAAGGCGCTGCTTCTGCCTTCTCTGGTTTGAGAATCAGACGGGGCTGGCACTTGTGGAAGAGGAGGAGGAGGTGGGATGTTAACAGGAATTTCAGGGGGAGGGGGTGGAGGGGGAGGGGGAGGAGGGGGAGGTGCCCCCTCTTGAAGATCTAAAACAATAGAGAAGGGACACAAATTAGTATTCACAAATACCGTGGAAATGCTCTGCTGGTCTCTAGCTATCTGCGACTGTTTTAAAGTTTCGGTTCCTCAAAACTGCATTATTTCAGATTTGTACCTTCATGCTTGAACATCAAAAAATGAAGAGAGTAGCACTGGGTGGTTAATCACCACGGGACTTATTAGCACTCTCCCGAGGAAGTTTACACACTGTGCCAAGCCACCACAAGTTTGATTTGTCTTAAAGTAAAGCGAAACTCTAGGCAGCGGGGACTGTAAATCAGTTTATTGCTTAAGTGAATTGTAGACCACAAATACTGCAATACACCGACACCCTTGAAAGAGCAGAAAATCAACTAACTAAGAAGTGACACAACACAGCCAGGGGACTTTCAGGCTGTTGAGTTCAACCCCATGCTCGGTACAGAAATCCAGATTAAAGCATTTGTACTAGACGGCTGACCAGCTTTTGCTTCAACACGTTCAGTTAACCGTCTCCCTCAATAACTGGTTCCGCTGTCAGACTTATTTCTTATGATTAGGTACCTTTTCCAAGCATTCAGCTAAAATTGCCTTCCTGTCATTTTAAGATTATTATTTTGGTGTCTGCTAGGATGATAGATAGTGACTATTTTTCTCTGCAACAGCCCTTCAGAAACTCAGTTGTCTTTATTAGGAGCTAAACAATCAATCCCAATCTTTTGAGAAGGCTTGGTTTTCAGTGCTAAAACCTGTTGCTTTATCAATTTGGAGAAAAGTTTGAATCCTGAAAGACTGGAGCTCTGAACTCTAGGCAGCATTCAAAGTATCAGGTGACCAAAGCATCACCAGAGTAGAAATATTATATTCTTTGATTTGGAGAGTGAACCACTATTAATACAACCAATAACTGTGTTTTCTTTTTCTGGCAGCAACCTCAAACTACAGACACACTCATACAAATCAAGGAAATGATTTGGCTCTTCAATAAACAGTTTTACAGGTGGTTTATTGTCGGCCAGCTAGATGAATCTCACTGCTGCCTAAGCCTCATTAAAAACAAGAAGGATTACTGTCATCTCCATACTACTATTTGCAGATGTTCACAGGGAGCATAAAAGAAAGCGAGAGATACCTAGGGCCTTATTCTCTAAACCAGTATCTACAAGAAATATAGGCTTACTTAAAACGGATCAGTAGTTTGCTAATCTGCTACAATAATCATGGGTGGGGAACTATGACTTGTGGACTTCATCTCCCAGAACTGTGGATTTCAACTCCCATGCTGGATCAAGAATTCTGGGATTTGAAATCCACATGTCATAAAGGGGCCATAGTTCCCCATCTCTGTGCCAGATGATAAAAAGCGCAAGGATTCCTAATCCCAAAAGGGAATAAAAAGACCATAACATCTCCCCACCCGCAATCAGCACCCAGCTGAGCATAGCGTACCTCCAAAATAAACATTCGACCAACAATCGAGTAAAGAATACCCCAGTCAAGGAAATGCCAAACAAGTCAACATTAACAGCGTAACCAAAGAACCAGTAAGACCACCCCAGGTCAGGCCACTAGAATACAAACTGGGAGGAAACAGCACTCCTTACTAGCACTGATGATGTTACCTAGTTTGGGTAATGGAACATCTGCAAGAAAACAACCAAGTTCAAAGAGCATCAAGGACCTCACAATTCTTACTGATTATGTGAACGTTGTTTTTAGGAGCAAATGCAGGGTAACAAGTGTTAGTTTCCCCAAGACTTACATTATCTCCTTGAGCAGAGCATCCAGATGGGATGAAGGCGAGAGTCAGGGCAGGGGTAACATTTGCGCAAAAGGGCAGAACTGCCTCATGTGTCCATTTGATCCCACCCGGCCCTGCTTTTGGGGGGTTTTTTTTGTAATATATTTTATTGGTTTTTTAAAAAACATAAATCACTTAATAATTGGTGAACAGTGTGTTGTCTGGGTTACATTTGCAAAACAATCATTAACCACTGATTTCTATAATCCATAATCCATAATCCACACAGTTGTATATTTAATGGTTATCTCTCAAAACAATGAGAATTGTATTAACTCAATGTTTGCAAAGAGGATATTTTGGGGGAAGCGGCCCTGCTTATTTTCCACTGTGCCCTTCAGGAGGGCTTACTACCTTGTCGGAAGATCTCTGTGGGTTCCATACTGAAGGTGGGCAGCTCAGGTATAGCAGCCCCAGGAGCAGAAGGTGCAATGCCGGGACCCAGGTCTGCACTATACATGAGGTCTGCGGCAATGCCAGGCAAGTCAGGCAGATAGGATGGCACGTCTATCTCGGGCACCTGCCCCAGGTCTGGTACATAGAAGTAATTTTCAGCCACCTGAAAAATAGGCACAAAATTAGAAACATCCAGAAATTCAACTTCCAGAATTAAGTATGACAAACTCTAAAAATGTTAAATGTGTATGCTAGAACCTTTATTGTACAGGTAGTCCTCAACTAGCCACCATTCAAAATTACAACGGCACTGAAAAAAGTGACTTACAATCAATCCTTGCACTTACGACTATGGCAGCATCCCCGTGGTCATTTGATTAAAATTTGGGAGCTTGGTAACCAACGTGAGTTTATGATAATTGCAGCATCCTGGGTTCACATGATCATCATTTGTGACCTTCCTAGCTAGCTTCCGACAAGCAAAGTCAACGGGAGAAACCAAATCCACTTAATTTCCATGTGATTCACTTAATAATCATAGCAAAAAGGTTGTAAAATCAGGCACGACTCAGTTAAGAACCATCTTGCTTAGCAATGGAAATGTTAGTCCCAATGGTGCTAGTAAGTTGAAGAATACTGTACCTATAAAAGGGAATATTAGTAGCTTAGGGTTGAAATTAGGGCAGTAGTGGCGAACCTATGGCACACGTGCCAGAGGCGGCACTCAGAGCCCTCTCTGTGGGCACTTCTCTGAACTGCTGGTGGCGGGCTGCGGACCCCCAAAGTGCGCCGGTCGAGGGGCCGGCAGGCAGTGGCTGCTGATGGACACTGTTGGCCTCCATGTGCTCGCTGGCCTCTGTGTGCGGGGGCCGATGGTGTCAGGCAGCAGCTGCCCCGGCCCGTCTTGCCTTGCCCTGAGATAATGGCACCCCCCTCCTGCCTCACCTCCTACCCACCACCCCACCTGCCAGAGACCCCCTGAATCTCCCCCAACCCTGCCCGGCCCCCACAGGCGTCCCTCCCCACGAGCAACATCGAGGTGACCATGCCCACCTTGGTCACACCCACCCAGTCTGCCATGATCACCACAGCCACACCCACCCAGTCGGCCACACCCACCTGGCACCCGGCAATAAATAAGTGGGTTTTTGGGTTGCAGTTTGGGCACTGGGTCTCTAAAAGGTTCACCATCACTGAATTAGGGGGTCCTTGCTGCCCTCTGAGTTTGGCCGTTTTCTTGCAGGCATTTCATTATCCACAGCACTGATGGTCTTACCTAGTTTGAGTAATGAAACATCTGCAAGAAAAGAACCAAGCTCTGAGAACACCAAGGAGTCCTCATTACTGTGCTGGTATTCCCAGTATGCTCAGAGGATCCTCCTACACGGAAATCCAAAGTAGGCTTATTGCAAATCATATGGGCTATTGAAAAAAAAAATGTGAGTGTTTTGCCCAGATAGGTTCACTATCAATTCTTGGGGATTTAGCAAGAGAGAAGCATGGGAATTTTTCTTCTTCTCTCATCCGGCTTAAAGAGCTCACCAGCTGATCGAGTTGTCCCCTCTTGGTGATAGAGAGGGGGGCGTCAAAAAGCTTTTCTTCTCTTTCTGTCTCCAGAGCCACATGGGTCTTGGTCACCGCGCCAGCCAAAGGATCGAGAAAGACATACTTCTTATATCTGGGGAAGAACAAAAGAAGGAAAAGACAAGCTCATCTGTTTACTACAAAGTGAACAAAGCAAAGACTCTTAGGCAGGGAAAATGTATTTTCCTCCATTATCAGTGTTTGCCCTCCTTTTTACAGGCTCTCAAGTTATATACAATGCTGGAATAATTTCCTGCCCACAGGGATTTCCATCCACCAAACAGAGGCAGTCCCGACCCAGGTTTGCCCCAATTGATCGTGGGTTATTTACCATAAAAACATGGGAGAAATACAGTGTATTTTAAAAGCCCTGCAGACGCAGACTCAAAGCTCACTGCTTGAACTGTGAGGCTTTATATATATATATATTTACTCTGCTCGTGTTTTGAGACTGTCATACGGACTTTAATAAAGAAAAACTGAAGTTGACAGTTTATCCAAGGGACCAAGGCAGAGGCACAAGCCTAAAATCTAGTTCACATTTAATTAGTTATATCACCGGGCTTCGTGGAGAAAGGGGCAAAAGCAATATTTTGAGAAGGCTACAAAATTAAAGAGGGATTTGCAAGAGTGGGAATAAACTTATCAACCTGTCAGTTTCCCTCCGCTTAATGTAATCAGTTCTGCATCAGCTTTGACTTTTCTCCTTTTCTGCAACCCAAGACCGTATCACTTCCTTGTGTGCAACTGCTGTTTTATAAACATGACTTTGTTTAATAATAACAAAAATAGTCAGAGGAAAGTGCAATAAAAAAGGAGGAATGAGGCTGGAGAAAAAGATGGACAAAGCAGAGAAGCATCAATGGGATTTAAGGCTGATGCTGAGAAAAAGGATAAGGACTGGAAACCTGACTTCAAGGTGGTAAAATTAAAGCAGGGAGATGCTTTAAAACAATACCACCACACCTATTTGGTCACTCGGGGCTAACATAAAAATAAGCAGTGGCACGATAGCAGTGTTCCAATATCTCAGGGGCTGCCACAAAGAAGAGGGAGTCAAGCTATTCTCCAAAGCGCCTGAAGGCAGGACAAGAAGCAACGGATGGAAACTCATCAAGGAGAGAAGCAACCTAGAACTAAGGAGAAACTTCCTGACAGTTAGAACAATTAACCAGTGGAACAACCTGCCTCCAGAAGCGGTGAATGTTCCAACACTGGAAGTTTTAAGAAGAGACTGGACAGCCAGGTATAGGATTTCCTGCCTGAGCAGGGGGTTGGACTAATGACCTCCAAGGTCCCTTCCAACTTTACTATTACTACTACTATATTATTATTATTATTATTATTATTATTATTATTATTATTATTATTATTATTATTATTATTAAAATGGGTTCAGGACCACATTCCTAGGACCGTCTTACTCTTTAATCAGTTGAGGGGTGTTTCTGTGGCTATTTCTTATTTTAGGCCCATTAATCCTATCTGAAGGCTTAAGGCAATTTACAGGTAGTCCTTGACTTACGACCACAGTTGAGCCCAAAGTTTCTGCTGCTAAGTGTGACCGTTGTTAAGTGAGATTTGCCGCATTTCACGACCTTTCTCGCCACAGTGGTTAGGTGAATCACTGCAGTTGTTAAGTTAGTAACGTTAGCTAAATAAGTTAAGCTAGTTAAGTAGGTTCGTAAAGTTAGTTAAGTGAATCTGGCTTCCCCATTGACTTTGCTTGTCAGAAGGTTGCAAAAGCGGATCACAGGACCCCAGGACCCTGCGATCGTCCTAAATATGAAGCCGTTGCCAAGCATCCCAATTTTGATCATGACGCCATGGGGATGCTGCAACGGTCGTTAAGTTTGAAAAACGGTCATAAGTCACTTTTTTCCGGGCCGTTATAACTTCGGATGGTCACTCAATGAACGGTTGTAAATGGAGGACTACCTATATTTGCTTAACTTACTGCCAGAAACCAATGCTGGCTTTTGGGTGGCACAATCAAGGGAACCCTGGGGAACACAAAAGGATGGGGCCGTCACGTTCAACCAATGGATTCCCGCTCCCCTCCCTAGGAATCCTTTCCCTGTTGAGGGAAGAGGAAGGCGGAGAAGCAACTACGGAGGACACTTACAAGTTCTCGGTGGTATTGAAGAGCAGCAGGGAACTGAGGGAGCTAATGTTTCTGGGAAGACTGCCCAGGCCTTCTTCTGCGTCGTCTTCATGACGGACTCTGGTGGTAACTGAAACCGGGAAGTACTTCAACTTCTCCTGCAAAATTCAAGCCACACAGCTGTCAACATCCCAGCAGGCCTTTACTTCAGTTGTTTAGATTAGGCCCGGGGTAGGCCACCTTGGCTCTTTTATGACCCGTGGACGTCAACTCCCAGAATTCCTGAGCCAGCTTGGCTGGCTCAGGAATTCTGGGAGTTGAAGTCCACGGGTCATAAAAGAGCCAAGGTGGCCTACCCCTGGATTAGGCGTTTAGAAAAACCTAAAGCTACCAAGGCCCCTCAGAATCACAGCCCTCTTTCTTTCAATGCCCACCGGTTTCCCTGCCTCTCTTTCCTGCTGCTGGCTGTCACCTGTAGGATGGGGAAAGGTCAATGTAATGACATCTCATGGCTTTGTTGTAATATCAGACTTAATAAATGAGAGGGAGGGACTGGGGTGCAAAAAGCAGCACACACACATACAGCATGCCAACCGCTTCGTCAGTCCAACTTGAAACGTAGGTTAGAATTCAGGCAACTAATTCTTGCGGTTGTGGTTCTGGTTTCCATAAGTTACTGGAAATCAGTTTGCCTCAATCCAACTTTTGCCCCTTACTACACACTATCCAACTGCTGTATTCCCTTTTCCAAAGTAACTGCTCTTGCCTTATCTCGCACCCCGTACAGTCTGTTTAGCCCAGGGGTAGGCAACCTTGGCTCTTTTATGACTAGCGGACTTCAACTCCCAGAATTCCTGAGCCAGCCATGCTGAGGAGAAATGGAGAGGTTTCCAAGCTGAGCCATGCTGGCTCAGGAATTCTGGGAGCTGAAGTCCACGAGTCATAAAAGAGCCAAGGTTGCCTACCCCTGGTCTAGCCTGAACCAGGTATTTTAGGAAGCCTGAAGTCCTAGAGA
The DNA here is from genome assembly GCF_001527695.2 of Protobothrops mucrosquamatus. NCBI lineage: Eukaryota > Metazoa > Chordata > Lepidosauria > Squamata > Viperidae > Protobothrops > Protobothrops mucrosquamatus. The sequence continues at coordinate 74,844 of NW_015389509.1, forward strand.
GTCACTCTCAAATGTAAACAATATTGAGATGAGTAGATTAATATTAAAATAAAAGAAATCTTAGTGTATTTGCAAGAGGTGAAGTATTTTCATGAAGTATTTTCAAAGTGTTTTGTGGTCTGGGGACATGTGACATCTCTAAAACTCTTGTTATCTTAATAGGATTGATCTCAACCGATGGATGGGTTAAAAAAAATATATCACAAAAAATATAGTAACTGCTTGTAAACAGCTTGTAGCGTTCAGAGGATGCTTTTACTTATTTGCTCCTAATATGCAGGGAAAAAATACCAAAAGTAAAAAACTGCAAATTACCCAGCATTAATTCTTCGAGTTATATTTTTTTGACGCAGGCCTTAAAAATGCACTTTTTTTTCTGATGCAAGCTCTCCTTTTAGACATAATTAACTGCTGCACTGTACAACATATAACTTTCGGTAGCCAACTTTATTTCCATATGTGTACTTTCAGCAGTTTTTTCAAGGAAGGAAAATTAATCTTAGCTGATTTTTCTCTACTGCAAAGTCAGACAGGGGAAAAAAAAAAAAAAGCCCAAATCTGCTTCCAGGGAACAATTTCCAACTTTAGCAGTTTTCAGATGGGTGGACTTCAACTTTCAGAATTCCCCAGCAAGCATGATGGGAATTCTGGGAATTGAAGTGCACATATCTTGAAGTTGTCAAGGTTGAGAAACACTGTTGTAGATAAAAGGACAGTGCATTTGATCAATGTGTAGGTCAAGTTTCAAGTAGAAAACAAGGAAAAAGCTATTTTGGGTGGACTCTAGAGCTCTCTGCATATCCTGTACATTAGTGCACTGAGTTCTGAGGCTAGGCTGAAATATTCATGCTACTTTTACCCTGACTGATTTTGCTTCCATTAAACTACAGAAAAATGCAAAGCGCTGAATTATTCAACGGCAGCTTATTTGGGGGGATTTTGAAAAAAGAAAACAGAATGTGAGCCTGAAGCAGCTTCATTGGCCCTTGTCTGGTAGGACAGCTTTTCCCTCTGCATTAGGATCCAGATGTATACATCAGTGGTATCCCAAGAAATTAACATCATAAAATAAATTCTCTGGGGGGATGGAATGTGTCCTCGGAGAGCTGTTAAAAGAAAACAAAAGTCTCTACAGTATTAGTTGTTTTTCTTTGTTGTTGGCTGTCCTGTGCAGTTACAGGAGACTCCTAAATATTGGAAAAATTGCCAGCTTAATTTTAACTCATCCGTTCAGAAGAATGCACTCAGGACTTACGCAGAGTCCAACCCAGGAACTACAATTTTATTTGTGGAAGTTCAGTGTCTGGAACAAAGACTATACAAAAATGAAGCACTAATTTGGAACTGCTAATAACTAGAGATGCACAAAACAAAACCACAAACAACTTCCTGCTATGGAAGATTTATTTCTGAAAAACCCGTTGAACACCCCAAAAATGACTAGATCAGAGGAAGGTCCAGAGAAAAAATGGAATATTCCAAAATTTACCAAAAGATTTTACATACTCATTACTAAATATCTAAAGAATCCTACGCTTTCAGAAAGTAGAGCCTGAAAAGGCTCTAGACCAGTGATGGCGAACCTTTTGGAGTCCGAGTGCCCAAACTGCAACCCAAACCCACTTATGCATCGTCAGGTGCCGGGTGGGTGTGGCCCATTGGGTGGGTGTGGCCCATTGGCCGGGCGTGGCTGCAGTGGTAATGGCAGACTGGGTGGGACTAAAAAGTTCAATCAATTCCAACTTTGCAAGATCTTTTTTTTCCCACGAGAAGTTGAAATTGACTGATTGATTGACCTTTTTTTTTTTTTGCACACGGTGGCAGAAGCCTAAAGCGAAAAGGTTTTATAAAACCCAGCTGAAGGCCTAGGACTGCGGTGACGGCGCGCGTGCCCACAGAGAGGGCTCTGAGTGCCGCCTCTGGCACCCGTGCCATAGGTTCGCCACCACTGCTCTAGACTACAGGCAGAAAAGAGCAGGCCATAGCAAAGGGAAATGGGAACTTCCCCATCACTCCTTTCTCCACTCATACAGACACTGACTAGATCAGGAAACATAATTCAGGGATGCAATTTATCCCACACGTCTCAATGATACAATCAGTGAGAACAGAGACAGTTTGTGTGTGCAATATACAAACAGAAGATTAGTTATAAGAGCCCTGGTGGTGCAGAGGGTAGAATGCAGTATTGCAAGCTGACTCTGCCCACAGTCTGGAGTTCGATCCTGACCAGTTCAACCCCAGCCATGGGGTTGATCTGCTGGGTGTTTGTGGGGGGACGGAGCAAGCTGGGAACCAGGGTCAGGGGTTCAAAGGTGCTTCCTCAGCTTTGGCCACTTTAGGCAGCCTGGACCACCTCCCAGAATCCCCCAGTCTCAAACTTGTCCCAGTCCAGGCAGCAGCCCTGAAGTGAAGGGACCTCTGGCTTCTGCTCGGGGCCAGGAGTTGGGGGGGGGGAGCCCTGAAAGGGGTTTGGCAAGACTCACAAGAGAACAATTGTTGCCTCCGCACCAGGATTCAGCCTTCCATCCTCTTGAGGTAAGTAAAATGAGGACCCAGATTGTTGGGGGCAATAGGCTGACTCTGTAAATGGCCCAGAGAGGGCTGTAAAGCACTATGTATATAAGTATATAAGTCTAAGTGCTATTGCTATTATTTATTTACTTATTTATGCATATGACTGAATACTGTACAGTCATAAAAGTGCAAGGGAGTCATTTTAAAAATATTTTCATAGAATCCTTTAGGGGCTACAGAATAATCCAAAAAGATTCTTATATAAAGAAGATCTTTTTTTCTAATCCACGCAATACTTTTGCTGCCTGGGACCTCTTCAGGCAATTCCTGCCCTGATTCAGGACTTTGCTGTCTGGCGCCATCAAAAACCCAAAGCAAAGAGAAGCCTCTTGAGTAAAGAAATGTGACTGTGTCCTCTGACTTCCCTTTGACTATCCTTACCTGTAAGGACTTCTCATCCAATGCTCTGTGCTTGCTCTGAATCTTGTGCCTCGGTTGTTTCTGTGCCTCTGGATCCTGAACGCCAGTGAAGATGGAAGCATATTCTTGCAGCCGTTCTGGTGCAGGGTATTTGGAGCTGGAAAACACCTAGGAGGAAAAAAAAAATAGGAGGAGAGAATGGAAGAAAAGAAAGTAGGTTGCCAGCACACAATCAAGACAGCCTGGTGGCTTTTAACAGAAAAAGAAACATACACAGTTAACGTGCTAATACAGAAGTAGGGACTAGGAACCATCTCAGAATTTGATTCCTTACCTACAAAATAATCTACAAGACTCTGATACAGGTAGTCCTAGACTTAAGGCCACAATTGAGCCCAACATTTCCATTGCTATGTAAGACAGTTTTTAACTGAGTTTTGCCCCATTGTACGATCTTTTTGCCACAGTTCGGTGAATCACTGCAGTTGTTAAGTGAATCTGGCTTCCCCCATTGATTTTGCTTGTCGGAAACTGGCTGGGAAGGTTACAAATGGTGATCCCATGATCCCAGGACAGTGCAGCTGTCATAAACGCGTGCCAGTTGCCAAGCGTCCAAATTTTGATCAAGTGACCATGGGGATGCTGCAACAGTCGTGTGAAAAACGGTGCTGTTGTAACTTCAAATGGTCACTAAACAAATTGTTGTAAGTTGAGGACTACCTATACGGGGCAAATGCGACCTAGGTATTTGTATGAATAAACATAAGTATTAGTATGGATGAATTACAACTAGGGGCAACTATGATGCTAGTTAAGAGTGGTAGGATTCAGTTCCAAGTTCTGTCTCAATTTACTACCAGTTTGTTAACTGCACTGGGCAAGACAGTCTCTGGCTTAACATTCCAGACGTTTGCTAGTATAATATCTGGATGCTTGTAAGAATGCTTTAAAAATACTGCTGAGAGACAAAGAGGCTATGGAGTATAACAAAACAGTGGAAATAAATAGGCTTACTATCCAATCCCCAAACTAGATCATGGCTACTATAGAAAGCAACAGATTAAGCACCTTCTTTCCTTAATAACCAAGATACTGATTATTACTGCAACCACTTTGTAGTTTGCATTTTTTTAAAAACACTCATTCATGCAATTGGGGACTGTGTAGCTGCTGTTAAGGCAGCTTGGCCTTTAATCACAGATTAATGGAAGCAACGCCATTCAAAAGAACCATTGCCATAGGCATCCAAACCTTAATAGCCTTTTTGCTGCCCTTTATCTTCTCAATTTTGGCTTGAGCAAGGGTGACCCGCTCATTGATTGCTCGCAGCTGTGCCCGGCTGACTTCCACTTGTTGGGAGATCCTAAAAATCAATCAATCAATCAATTTAAAGCAGCATTTAACAAAAGAGCAACAAGAAAGAGTTCACTGGTTGGTATACAGATTAAGTAAAACAATGTCTTTCCAATAAAATAGCTATCACTTAAGCACCATCAATTGCCTTCTTTCCCCTGATAAGGCCAACCAAGACAAAGGTTGCTGTAATTTTGCCAACAAGCTCCTCAAATAGCAGTAGCATTTAAGCTTATATACCACCCCATAGCAGTTCTGGGCGATTTATAATGTAGAAGCATTATTTTCATATTGTATGACCGTTCATATTACATTCTGGGTCCTCATTTTACCGATCTCGGAAGGATGGAAGTCAACCTTGAACTCCGTCAGGATCGAACTCCAGGCAGTGAGCAGAGTCAGCCTGCAATACTGCTGTCAAGGTTGAATTGCTAAGATGCATGCTAACTTCTATTGCTACTCAACTTGCCATAGAAACAGGGGGGAGGGGTAGAAAGCATGGGGAGGAAATGGGATTCTAAGAAGCCATCCATGGACCGTGAGAGCCTACAAGAATGCCAAGGTCACTAATGCAGGTGTCAAATGGAGAAGTGGACTGTTCCCATAACAAACCAAAGATATATGATTGGGCAACGTGAACATCTGGTGGGTGGGGGTTAAGGGAAGCTATTGTTAACTAGGCAAAATTTTGTGTGGGAAAACCACAGCTGGTTTTGCTTCTTCAGTTCTGAGATGTGAGGCAAAAAACAACAACACCCAACTCTCAGGAATGGGTGTTCAGGTTTGAGAGAAAAGAAGAAAGAAACTGGATTCAGTTTGTAAGTCAGATGCAAGTAGAGTTTGGGCTATAGAACTGCTTCCTTTTGCAACAAACTATTTCTTCTGCATTATGTTGTCTTCATCCCAATTTCATGCATTTGACTTTCTTGTCAGCTCCACAAAATCTTGGAGCAAGAAGCCCTTACCAAGCTCTCCTTACCCTCCCTTTAACCTTATACCGGTACATAGTTTCTAAGACTACTCGTAAGAACCGCTCAGAAGCTGTGGTAAATGTAGCAACCTGGCTTCAAGCAGTGAAGAGTTGGCTGAGTAACATCATGCCAGTGTTTTAGTTGCTACCAAAAAGCTCTGGGTCCAATTTAAGGTGTTGGTTTTAATTATTGTACCAACATTGAAATATTGAGGTCGTTCCCTTGCTGATCTAATCTCTTGTGTATTTTATGTTTTTAAATTGTAATTAGTTTTAAGTTAATTTTAATTTTTAAAAACTTTAATTAGATATCTCTCCAAGGTAAGGAAAACTCTAACTCAGCCTTCCCTATGTGCTCATCTGAAGAGGAATTGCAGCATTCCTCATGAAGTAGGGACATTCTACTTTCCAATCCTCATGAAGTAGGGTAGGGGTATCAGTTCTACACAGTAGAAGGCCTTGTCCACTTATTTCCCTTTTATTACATGGTTAAAACCACTATGTTCCAGTGAATCTTTGGTGTAAAGCTGGATCTGGGTGCCACTAGAACTTTTTGGTAGTGTTTGGTGATTATTGTTTGTTTGCTCCAACATTGGAAGCCTTTAAAGAGAGAGTGGACAATTCTTTGTCTGAAATTGTATATGGTCTCCTGCCTGAGCAGGGGCTTGAGCTAGAAGACCCCCAAGGTCCCTTCAAACTCTGTTACTGTACTTTTCTACAATTCTGTTTTCCCTTCATTATTATGGGATACTGAGTGTAGGTTAATGAGGAAAAAAATGAATTTCAACAACTGTAGAATTAGGCTGCAGCATAACAAAATTGACAAAGGTGAAGGGGGTCTAAATATTTTCTGAATGCACTTTACATAAGCATATGTATAAAACAATAGATAAATAAAATATAAGGTGATATACTATGTATGACTGTCAAGTGACTAATACAGATGTGACTGGCCAAGGAAAGTCTTTCAAAAAGTAAATAATTATTATATCCAGAACAGAGAGCCAGTGTGGTGTAGGGGTTAAGGCACTGGGCCAGAAATCAGAAGAGTGTGTTTTACTTCCATTTCAGGCACAAAGCCAGCTGGGTGACCTTGGGCCAGTCATTCTCTCTCAGCTCTAGGAAGGAGGTAATGGCAAACCACTTCCAAAATCTTGCCAAGAAATCTACAGGGATAAATCCACACAGTTGTCAGGAGTCAACACTGACTCAAAGGCACAATCAATTAATAACCCAGAATAGTCATCATGCAAATGAAATGTCTCCAAAAAGAAAACCATAAAAGTACTCATTTACACATTTGAGCCTATTTGTATGTAATATTTAACAAATACCTGTAAATAATTTAACATCTTCTTTTTAACAAGAAAAAAAGTTCCTTGTTAAGCTGGCTAGAACAGATGAAACCATCTTCTCTCCAAATAAAATCCAGCCTAAAATACTAGCCATACAAATGAAACCACGTCAAGTTTCTCTGAATTATTAAAGCTGAGGTTGGAAACAAAGAACCGTTATAATCCTTCACACTAAGCCAATGAAAGAGTGATTGATATTTGCAGAAGACAGATTAATGTCCTCCCCTTCCCCAATTTTGCAAAATAAATGTATTGAGATTAAAGGACAGAAACAATGTGCCGATGAAGGGGGACACCAATCATATTCACTGACAATCAGCCTCTGTTGCAGAAAACCGGCATTTAGATCAGGCAGTCCTGATTCATTATTTTTTCAGCTTCAAGGATTCTAGGCTGAATGTGAAAAAAAAAGTGCTGTTACAACCTGGAGAGTAATTTACAGGATTGTCAGTATTTTATTTATTTATTAATCCAATTTACATGGTCACCCATCTATCATGTTGAACTAAATAAAAACAAGAGATTCCCGAAGAATTCAAATAAAACTATATCAAGCCTCTCAAAACCAGATATACATAGCCATGCCAGAGCCCCATACTAACATCCTGACCCAGACCTTGTGGGAGGAACCAGATCTTCACAGCCTTGGAAAGGGCCAACAGAATAGGGGTCACATATATTTTGGGGAAGAGACTGATACATAGGGCAGATGACACGACAGAGAAGAGTCACTTCCTAGGGCCTACCAAATGACGTTGTTTGGAACCTGGAACCTGGAACATGTCCTCTCTGCCAGATCTGGTAGGATGGGTGGAAGCCACAGGGAAAGATGGTCCCTGTCCTGGTACCCTGTCCTGTGGTCTTTAAAATGACAAACAGCACCATGAATTGTGCTGGGAGACAGTGTAACTCATGTAGTCATGATATGGATGTACCATGTGATGCCTCATACTGCACACACCACTACATTCTGGACCAGCTGAAGCTTCTGAAAGCTCTTCAAGGTTAGTTCCAGTATTTTGAATAAATTTTTATCTCACTTTTATTTTTGGTCAATTCCAGGTAGTACTTAATACAGTAATATATGTAATATAATGTATGCATGCCTCCTATTTTTCCTACAACAATCCTTTGAAGTAAGTTGAGCTAGCCCAGTCATCCAGCTGGCTTTAATGACTGAGGGTGAACTGGGGCTCATGATCTCCCAGTTAATAGTCCAGCATTTAGACACTACATCATACTAGCTCCAATACAAGGAAGATGTTTATTCACAAATTGTCTCCAAGTATTTAGTACCATAGCATACACATCTAAATTTTCAGTACCCTGGACAGAATTGATGCATATTGATGACTAAAATATTTAGAGGGATTGAGCACAGAGGAAAGTTGATACCACACTTAATGAACTACAGATAATCCTTTACTTATGACTACAGAGCCCAACATTTCTGCTGCTAGACACTTGTTAAATGAATTTTGCCCCATTTTACAACCTTTCTTGCCGCATTTGTTAAGTGAATTACTGCAGTCGTTACGTTAGTAACACGGTTGTTAAATGAATCTGGCTTACCCATTAACTTTGCTAGTCAGAAGTTGCAAACGGTGATCACAGGATCCTGGGACAGTGCAACCGTCAAAAATATGAGTCAGCTGCCAAGTGTTTGAATTTTGATCATGTGACCATGGGGAGGCTGCAACGGTCATGAGTGTGAAAACCAATCATAAGGTACTTTTTCCAGTGCTGTTGTGACTTTGAACAGTCACTAAATGAATGGTTGTAAGTTGAAGACTACCTGTTATCAGATTCACTTCTCTTCAGTCATGAAGCCTGGCTCCAGGGAATTATTAACGCTTCTTTGCAGGAGGGTGTCTTCCCGGCGGCCCTAAAGGAGGCCGTGGTGAGACCCCTCCTCAAGAAGCCTTCCCTGGACCCAGATGAGTTGGCCAATTATCGCTCGGTCTCCAACCTTCGCTTTGTGGCGAAGGTTGTTGAGAGTGTGGTTGCGCAGCAATTCCCTCGGCACCTGGATGAAACAGACTATCTAGACCCATACCAGTCGGGCTTCAGGCCGGGACACAGCACGGAAACGGCATTGGTCACGTTGGTTAATGATCTCTGGAGGGCCCGGGACAGGGGTCATTCCTCTGTCCTTGTTCTTTTAGACCTCTCAGCGGCTTTTGATACCATGGACCACGGTATCATGCTGCGGCGTCTCGGTGAGTTAGGAGTGGGAGGCACTGTTATGCAGTGGTTCTCCTCCTTCCTCACCGACCGTACGCAGTCTGTATTGGCAGGGGGACAGAGGTCGACTCCTAGGCCCCTAACTTGTGGGGTGCCTCAGGGGTCGGTCCTCTCTCCCC
>NW_015389509.1:84684-92762 GCF_001527695.2 Protobothrops mucrosquamatus
AATAATAATAATAATAATAATAATAATAATAATAATAATAATAATAATAATAATAATAATAATAATGAAGCTCATATGGGATCAATCATAGTTTCTTAGCCTCAGGTAGTGAACCCCAACTAAAAGACAGGGAGGTGGCAAGTATTTTCTTTTTGATTTAATTTATTCTCCAACTTTCTGCTTATACAAGCACTCATGATAGCATATAGCAATTAAAAAATGTTGACTGAAAAACAGAATAAGCTCATTACAATCAAAATCAAACCCAAAAACTTAAATGCAGTGATTATACACAGAGCAACCCTGTGTTTCAACATATTTAGGGACAGCTCCTTCAGGTAGAGACAGTTGATCTTAATGGTTGCTTAAGCACAAATTTTATTATTATGAGCCCTAATATGGTTTTAAGAAAAAAATGATTCATCACACCCAGTCATTAGCATTTGGAGCTGAAACAGATGAGAGTTTTATCAATTGCAAAGACGAATTATGGAAACTGGCTCTATGGAAACAGGCAGCAGAACATGGACCATCCAAGGTGGACATGAATGATCAAAGAAAACCAACAGAATGGAATATCAGACCAATCATAGTGACTACTTCAGAGTAACCAAGGAGCTCAGTTCTTTGATTACTTCTTGTTACTGCAAAAACAATGTGCACAGATTCCTAAGATTTGGGTTACAAATGCTAAATAGAGGAATCCCACGAGGCCACTTAGAAACAACTGAATATTATATTATACAGAACAATAAAATGGATAACAGCTAGAAAACAGGAATCATAATTCTGGGTATTTTAATAGCTATTCTATGACAGAGCTGAAGATACCATATTATTATATTAATAATATTACCATATTATCATACCATACAAGGTTATGATACCATACCATTTGGTCAATTAGCGTGTTTTGGCTGGAAGCCAAAACAAGCTGATTGACAACCAGAATGTAAAAGGGAGATCCTTAGAAATTTGACTTCTTCTTACAGCTTTATGCATGGATAAAGACAAGAGACTCAAAGAAGGCAAGCAAGCAATTATGAAAAAAGCCTATAAAAGCATGCATGAATGAGAGACTGTGTTTGATATAAAATCATTCACAAGGGTAAAGCATGTCTTACATGGAATCAAGTCTCTGGATTCAATATCAGTCATTCTGGCAATGTTCTCTTATTTTTCTGTTGTGTATACAAAGCAATGGCTGCCTTGTGCTCTGTTACAACTCTGTCAGTGCATAACCAACAGAATAGTTTGGAGAATTACTGTTCTTTAATTAATTGTGCAAAGAGGCCTCTTGGATTGGATAAAATGCTGAAAACAACTGGTGCCAAGAGAATTCATAGCACAAAATGGAAAAGGCAGTGAAATTCTGCCTGTTTCATGACATTTGGATTCATATGGAAGCAGGAAGGGGATCAGAACTATGCTTTGAACATGATTTTTGATGGTGTTTATTTCTGGTTTCAGGCAAAAAGTGGCATACAGTGAACAATGGGTTCACTTACAACCATTGTGTTTGCTTTATGACCACTGCTAAAAAGGTAATCAAATCAGGTCAAGTCACCTGATGACTCGCTTTACGACTTTTATAACTTATGACCATAAATGCCAGGCTCAATTATGGTTGTAACCTGAGGACTGTATGTATGTATGTATGTATGTATGTATGTATGTATGTATGTATGTATGTATGTATGTACCTGTATGTACCAGGTTGCTTGGCAACACTTTATGACCAGGCCAGGCAGCACAACTTGCCTTAAAGACCAAGGGGTCATTTGCAATCTAGTTCTAGTCAATCTTCCCATAGCAAGAAAAGGACGATAGGGGAGAAAGGATGGGAAGTGATTAGGAAATTATTGTTCAACATTAGAAACAAATACAGAAGGTGATTTCCTTAGAATACCCAGTGAGCATAATTTAACTTTAACAACACTCACACACATTATTTTGTTATTTATTTATTCAATGCACAAGTTGCTTCTTATTGCTGAAGTGAGCCCATGCAATTTAAAGCACATTAAAATATTAAAATTAGTAAAAAAAAACCAACAACAAACCCAAACAAAAACCACATTACCACATCAGGAAAGGAAAAGAGATACAAATACTGAGAGGTTAATATCCCAATACCAGTGCAGAATAACAAATCAGTACGGCACAGGTCCTGCTAAAAAAAAGCTACATTTTAGACCTTTTCTAAATGACAGTAGGGCCTGGACTGTGTGATATTTTGCACAATGCTCCAAAAGCAGAGCTGGCCATAGAAAAACTACATCTCCAAGATCTCATTTTTACTGATGGACCTGGAGTATGTCAGCCCTACAATATCAAAATAGGACGGGCAGACGTAAAAGAAGATAAGTAATCCTGCAGATATCCAGACCCTGAGCCATAAAGTTTCAGCATCTTGAATTCCTCTCAGAAACATTCTGGGAATCTGTGGAGCTTGTGAAGCAGAAATGTTACCTGGGAAAACCAAGGTGTATACATAAACTGCTTGAACAGCTTCATTCTGGATCAGCTGAAACTTCCAACTGGCCTTTGAGAGCAGCTCCAGGTAAAATGAATTACAGTAGTCCAGATGCAAAGTGACTACACGATGAGTGACCCTGACTAGGACATTCTGATCCTGGAAAAAGTATGAGGGGTGCATAAGATGAATTTGCACAAAAGTCTTTCTGGCTGTGATGGCACTTGCTGTTCAAGATAATATTGAGATTATCTTGAACTCATCAGAGACACAATGCAAGTTTTTTTTTTCAAAAGAACCTTTGGGAATGTACATCTTCAGAAGCATATATACTGTCTATAATACACCATCATATTGCAACTATTCTGACTACAAATGCAGAAGCTCAATAATCAAGTCAGAGTTATTTGCTGATTTCTGAAATATGAATTTTTCCCATTCCACCTTGCATTTTTCTGACAGAAATATTAGGTAATCTAACTTTCATAGTGAGATAGAGAAATAAGGCTAATAAACCAATGAGACACCATTCCTTTTCCTACACAGGTTTATTATTTTCATGAAGATGACATGCAATGGTTTAGCTGGATTCTATGTAGATAGTGCAACTATATTAAGATGAGGTGGGGGAATGGCCTATAAACCACAGGGCCAAGTACTTCTAAGCTCTTACTAACTCATGAAAAAAAATAGATGCTTTCAGTTAATAGCTGCTTAGGGGAGCAGTTAAAAGTCTGCTATAAATCCCACCTTCATCTCAAAAAGTTTTAATAGCAGCAAATTGCAGTGTGTGCTTTTGCCCATAGACAAATAAGTTCAAGCAATCTGTCAGAAGGAGTAAAACATCCACCTCCCACTGTTGGCCTTCTACTCTTTTCATTTTCAGATTTAAAAACAGCTTTTCCACCTCCTCTTTGAAATCTGAGTAAGTGCAATCAAAAAGTTGATGGTTAAAAATCCCATGAGAAAACATAATCAAGGTTCCTTCTTTCCTTCCATTAAGCAATTGGTTATTATACTAATTAATGTTTATCACATTTTGATTACTCCTTGAGCCTGATTTCCAGGTGCTGAAGTGCTAGTCGACAGTCCCACTTTGGGAGGTGCTAAATTGTCTTGCAGGAGCTGTAAAGATCAAAGCTATCAGGTTCCACGTGGGTACGCCTATGCACAGAACAGGATCTCCTGTGTACAGACCTCACGAAGCATGTACCGCATGTTCTTGCCCTATAAAATTTTTTTTATGAAGAGCTGCCTTGGAGGCAGTACTTGTATCTTGAAGCTCAGAGAATGGTGCCCTTCAACTGAATGCAATAACCATTCTGTAGAATAGTGTTTCCCAAGCTTGACTATTTGAAGATGCATGGATTTCAACTCATGCCGGCTGGGGAATTTTAGGAGTTGAAGTCTGAACAACTTCAAATTGCCAAGGCTGAGAAACACTGTTCCACGGAATAGACGTTTCATTCAGTTCTAAGGGCACCATTCTCTGACCACTTTCCTAGTCAGCTTCAAGATTCAAGTGCTGCTTGCAAAGCAGCTCCTTCTTATAAAGAAATGTCAAAAGCCCAAGGCTACATAATATGAACCCTTTGTAGGGTCTGCCCCACAAAAGCCCTGTTTCCATTTCTGAGGGCAGCAGAGAGAATCTATAACACAAGCTGTCCTTGAGTATGTTTAAAGGTTCAAAGGATTTGCCTGAAAGAAGCAGGGCGACAGGTTTCTAGTGTAATTTTTTTTCGGATCCCATTTGCTTAACAGACATAGTAATGAGCAAGTTCAGCTAAGCTTTACCAGAACAGTCAAACAGTTTTAGGTCCCCAGCTAATGTTTTGCATTCTTTGGTGAATAATTCTCCCCCTCTCATTCCAAAGTGTGGGCGACAAGTTTTTCTTTTCGAAGGCACTCTTTAACATTTAGCTGAAAGCTATTCTAAACATGAATCACTAATTAAAATATGCATTTAAGATATGTGGGTATCAAGTGGGCCTGCACCAGTCGATGTTGCTAAATAGTAGAACTATTTCTATCTGAATCAAGACGGGAGAACTTATTAGCAATTTTCCATCTCTCTCAACTGCTATGCTGGCAGTTGGCCTGGATCCCATTGGTGACCCTCTGAGAGGGAAATTTTGATCTTCTTATCTACCATCTGTCTTCTGGCATCTAACTTGCCATCTGCTTTGGTTAGTGATTGGTCTTAAAGTGCTTTTCCTCTTCACAGAGTCTTTTCCCAACTTCCTCCCCCACCATTTAAGATCAAATGAACCCCCAGAAGTACCCAAAACTGCCCAATCCATTTGGGAATCACCACCCACTCTTTCTCAGTCAGCAGTCCCTTTTCAACAACCATTAAAACTCTCTAAGTCAGTGGTGACGAACCTATGGCACGGGTGCCAGAGGCGGCACTCAGAACCCTCTCTGTGGGCACGTGCACCGTTGCCCCAGTCCTAGGCCTTCAGCTGGGTTTTATAAAACCTTTTCGCTTTAGGCCTCCGCCGCCGTGTGAAAAAAAAAAAAGGTTCAATCAATCAGTCAATTTCAACTTCTCGCAGAAAAAAAAGGATCTTGCAAAGTTGGAATTGATTGATTGAACTTTTTAGTCCCACCCAGTATGCCGTTACCACTGCAGCCACGCCCAGCCAATGGGCCACGCCCACCCGGCACCCGACGATGCATAAGTGGGTTTTGGGTTGCAGTTTGGGCACTCGGTCTCTAAAAGGTTCGCCATCACTGCTCTAAGTCCTCATTAGCAATTTATCTGATTTACCATCATCTTCATTTTCAAACTTCTCATCTCTAGGCTTGTCCCAAAGGTGCTTTTTCCCCAAAGGCAACAGGGCTCTCTTGGTTTTTCCTTTGAAAACATTTCACTTCTCATCCATTATAACCCCTGGTGAGGTTTGGAAACACCCCCCCCCCACAGTAAAAACTGAAGAAACCTCTTGGAAGAAGAACCTTTGGGACAACCATGACTTGGATCATTCAGAATCTCCACAGACATCTCTCCAGTCTTGGTAGTTCCCAGAATCCTCTCTGTTTTGATTCCATCTCTAATGTCAGTGTGGCATTTGATACCAGCCCACTTGCAGCTCCTCCCACCCCTTTTCCTACGGAAAGCTTTCCTAAATTAACCAAACTAATCCCTACTGTCAGCTCCTTATCTGGAAGAGAATACAAGAGGGATTGGGACTCTACACAGATTCACAAGCAGCACTTCAGATGCTATGGTGGGGGGGGGGGCAGACACGTCACAGAGTCTTTCCATATAACTCAGGGCTTCATTCTGACATTTCTAAGTAACGCAGAACAGAGTTGACAGCTAGTTATCATTTGGAGCCGCAGATGCTACAATGACAGTCCATTAATACTTCCAAGCTCCTTTAAAAGCTGTCTGTCAATCATGTTTCAATTCTGAAAAATACAGAATACATATTAAAATTGGATTGCAAGTAACTGGAAGGACTTCAGAGGAAAATGACTGATGGGGATGATTAAGCTGAGAAAACTTACAGCACCACAAAGACAGCCATCAGCAGACTATGACCGGATTAATGATTTTCTGAGTTCAGCAGCTGGTATTAAAAAAGAGAATACTAAACATAAGAGCTGATAAAACCATCCACTTGAATGATCCAGAATTGTCCAATTATGAGCCAGTAAACTGAAGACTATTTGTAATATATTCCAAGAATGTCACTGAGTAGGTGTTTGCAGTTTTCTTCAACATAGCAGCTAGCCCCAGTCGTGGGCAATAGTAGTAACACAGTTAAGTTAGAAAATGTTATGCCATCTGAGGCTGCACAGCTCTTTCCACATATAAATCTCTGAGCGAAAAATAAATTTCTAAGAAGTAGGTAAGATCATGATAAGAGCCTGAGTTGATCTGGGAGACAAACTGAAGATGTTCTCAGTGCTGTTAGCAATTCAGCTCATAACCTTGAGCGTGGCTTCAGTATTGATGCAAGAAGCATGGCAAAACAAGGAAAGAACCCATCTGACTGTTTGAAGAACTAAAGCCCATAAAATTGATTTGGAAATATCGAGCAGGTAATTATACAAATGCACAAAATCTATCATTCTGAAGAAGAAGAAAAAATCTCACGCTGCTATAGTTCTACCATTAAAGATGTGCACCTAGTATCTCAACATAACATTTCACGAACAATGTGATTTAAGATGTCCCACAGACATTTAACCGTCTTTTATTATAACTACATTTAGTAGCATGTGATTGTAACACTATGATTGAGTTAATGGAACTTTAACTTTCCACATAGTCTTCACATACTGTATGTGGAAAAAGAGGTAGGCAACCTTGGCTCTTTTATGACTCGTGGACTTCAACTCCCAGAATTCCTGAGCCAGCCGTGCTGAGGGGAAAGGGAGAGGTTTCCAAGCTGAGCTATGCTGGCTCAGGAATTCTGGGAGTTGAAGTCCACAAGTCATAAAAGAGCCAAGGTTGCCTACCCCTGAGCTAACAGAACTTTTTGATTATCATTACAAATCCAAGAGAGCTTGTGGTGGACAGTCCCTGAATGCTTTGAGTGTAATCAAAATGCAATTTTTGAAGTGACAGAAGGGAGAAAATTATTATATACACGCCAGAAAAGTAACTACATTTAATTTTAATTAAATGTAAATGAAATGAATTCCAATGGTTATCTAGATCCTACCCACTGTTCTCTAGAATGCAGACCTGCCATAGGTACGGTATATCCAAATGATGAAATTCTACATTTATAACTGCTGGAAGGCTTGACTCTTCTTTGTTTATCCTTCCCCAAGCTTCCCTTGTCCTCATGTGCATGTTTTGGCAACCAGTCTTTTCCTTTCATAAGTCTGCAACATGTCTAGATTACAGGTAGTCCTCGACTTACAACAGTTCATTTAGTGACCGTTCAATGTTACAACGGCACTGAAAAAAGTGACTTATAATCTTTTTCAATACTTATAACCGTTGCTCCATCCTCATGGTCCTGTGATTAAAAATCAAGACACTTGGCAACTGACTTGTATTTATGACGGCTCCCGGGGTCATGTGACCTCCTTTCGTGACCTTCTGACAGGCAAAGTCAATGGGGAAGCCAGATTCATTTAACAGCCATGTTGCTAACTTAACACCTGCAGTGATTCACTTAACAAATGTGTCAAGGAAGGTCGTAAAATGGGCCCAAACTCAGTTAACAACTGTCTGCTTGGCAGCAGAAATTTAGGGCTTAGTTGTGGTCGTATGTTGAAGACTAACTGTCCTGCAATGTTCTTTTTCTTGATTTATTTTCCTCTAATTCCCCAGGTTCTTACTTTGCTATTTGATGTCCTTTATGCCTGCTGACTTGCCCACATGTTTTCTTTTCTGCATTTTAACTAGCTTCCTTATTCTTTTCGCAGTCCCACTTTTTAAATTCTTTCTAAAACTTAAAAAGGATGTAATACTTATTCGCGTGGCACTTTATAATTTAACATTGAAAAAAGCCTGAATGCAGGCTTTTTTTTATCTGAAACCAAGCAGTGGAGTTTGCAAACCGTGCTTTATGGCTTAAGAGTACTGGACAAACCCAGATAATTATAGTTGATTAGGGACACATAGTTAACAAACCAT
>NW_015389510.1:0-4953 GCF_001527695.2 Protobothrops mucrosquamatus
AGCAGCAGGCAAGGGTGCTTGCAGCTCCATTTGCAAAAGGGGTAGGCAAATGCGCACGCTGCTCGCGCAAGTGGGGATGCGCCCATGCGCGTGCTTGCCCACCACTTTGGGTGGCCCGGTTTGGAACTGCTCACAGCCTGATAGTGGGCCACAGCCCAAGGGTTGGGGACCCCTGTCCTAGTGGGCGATTACTTAAATAGGAGCCGGCAGTCCTCACATTAACGATCTTCCTAGGAAAACAGAAATCAGATTGTTAAAGTTGTGATGTTTCACTTTGTGACCACTTCATTAATGACCGTCTCTTCTTAAAAACTTCCAGTGTTGGAGCATTCACCGCTTCTGGAGGCAGGTTGTTCCACTGGTTAATTGTTCTGTCAGGAAATTTCTCCTTAGTTCTAGGTTGCTTCTCTCCTTGATGAGTTTCCATCCGTTGCTTCTTGTCCTGCCTTCAGGCGCTTTGGAGAAGAGCTTGACTCCCTCTTCTTTGGGGCAGCCCCTGAGATACTGGAAGGCTGCTATCCTGTCCCCCCTCGTCCTTCTCTTCATTCAACTAGACAGCCCCAATTCCAGCAACCGTTCCTTATATGCTTTAGCCTCCAGTCCCCTGATCCTCTTTGTTGCTCTTCTCTGCACTCTTTCTAAGGTCTCAACATCTTTTTTACATCGTGGTGACCAAAACTGGATGCCGTATTCCAAGTGTGGTCTTACCAAGGCCTTGTAAAGTGGTATTAACCCTTCACCTGATCTTGATTCTCTCCTTCTGTTAATGCAGCCTAGCACTGTGTTGGCTTTTTTGGCAGCTGCAGCACACGGCTGGCTCCTATCTAAGGGATTGTCCACTAGGACTCGGAGATCCCTCTCCCAGTTGCTATATAAGTTGAGGACTAAAAATTGGAAAAAAAAATTATCCGGTTGTGTGATCTACCTTCTGGATCATCACGATGTAGATCCCCGTCTGCTGGAGACCTCGGGTGTAGTAGAGCATGTTCACCCAGCCCAAAAGCAAGGCGAACACCATGGGCAGCACGTAGTCCTCCATCTTTGCAAAGTACATGACGGATGAGGCCAGCATCGTACACGCTTGCACAAACCTGCAAAGGCCAGAGACAGAAAGAGAAGCAGCGATGATTTAGTGTGGGGTGTACTGTGAGAAAGGCCTTGACAGAGGAAGAGATGCTGTTTAGGGCATGTTCAGGTAAGAGAAGGCAGAGCCCACAGCTGCATAACGGGCAGAGAAAGAGAAACATAGGAGGCTCCCTAATTTCTCAGATTGTTCAAAGAAACAGTGGGAGATTTGTACTTTCAAACCTGCAAGATTCAGTTAATGGAGCTGTACAATAAAGTAGAATTATCTCGTCTGGTTGTGTTTTCTGGCTGGTTTACCAGAGGCATGAAAGCCGGATGGTGACTTTGGGCCAATCACCAGGAGACGGTGAGTTCTAGTCCCGCCTTAGGCATGAAAGCCAGCTGGGTGACTTTGGACCAATCACCAGGAGGCGGTGAGTTCTAGTTCCAACTTAGACATGAAACTTGCCTGAGTGACTTTGGGCCAATCACCAGGAGTCAGTGAGTTCTAGTTCCAATTTAGGCATGAAAAACAGTTGAGTGACTTGGGGCCAATCACCATGAGACGGTGAGTCCGCAGACCCGGCAGTCAATCTAGGGAGATATATTGTCTCCCTGGAGCAAAACTCAAAGATGTAACTAAGTATCTTACTCAAATAATTAACCCCATGGATTACTACCCCTTTCTTCTCCTGCAAGTAGTGACCAATGACTCAACAATAAATCCAAAAACAATAACAAAAGATTATGAACAGCTGAGGAAGAATGTGAAAGAATTAGGAGCACAAGTGGTGTTCTCATCTATATTTCCAACAAAAGGCCAGCATCCAATGAGGGTAAAAAGGGTAAAAAGGATTTTAGAAATGAGCCACTGACTTATTTTCCAATGCACCAGAAGGCAGGACAAGAAACAATGGAGGGAAACTAATCAAGGAGAGGAGCAACCTGGAATTAAGGAGAAACGTCCTAACAGTGAAGACAATTAACCAGTGGAACGGCTTGCCACCAGAAGTTGTGGGTGCTTCATCACCGCAGGTTTTTAAGAAAAGACTCGACAGCCATCTATCTGAAATGGTACAGGCCTCTTGCTTGAGCAAGGGGTTGGACTAGAAGACCTCCAAGGTCCCTTTCAGTTCTATTCTGATTGATTGATTGATTGAATCCCTCCATAAAAACAGCAACGTATACTCACGTACAGGAATATCTCGAAGCATCTATCTACTAGAAGACTTTTCAAAGAGAAGCGTCTTCTCCAGAAGTGAACACTCTAAAAGGGAATAAATAAGAACAGAAATCAGAACACTGTATTATGACAGGGATATGGGAAGAGGTGTGCAAGACCCGGTTCACACTGGCCAATTGTTCATTTGGGGGGAATTTTGAGAGTGGAGCTGAGCTACTTCCACCTAGGGTGCCATTGCGCCATGCCACAACAATTTAATATGGATTAACAACAGATCACATCCTACCCCTGCCTCCCCCTCTTTAATAGAATGGTAGTGTTTGGCTTGTTTTAATTTATTTATGTTCTTATACAGATCATCCTCAACTTACAACAGTTCGTTTAGTGACCATTCCAAGTTTCAACGGTGCTAAAAAAAAGCGACTTATGACTGTTTTTCACACTTAAGAACTGTTGCGGCATCCTTATGGGCACATGATCAAAATTCAGCCGCTTGGCAACTGACTCATATTTACGATGGTTGGAATGTCCCGTTCTCACATCAATTTCACACCTGTGGATTGGCCTGTTCAAACCGGCCGGATGGATAGTTGGGGGTGAGGTTTTGCATTGTCTCTTTTAACCTGTTGATTCCAGTGGGAAACCTTCAGATCCTGCCTTCTTCTGCTGCTGTCAATACCTGCCAATAAAAGTTCCTTTGGAAATGGTGCCTGTTTCAAGAATTCTGCTTTCGTGGGAGGCTTAACTGAGGCAGACCCCTACAGGTAGTCCTCAATGTATGACCCGATAGGAACCGGAAAATACGTCATTAAGCAGTGCAGCTGTTACGGGAGACACCACAACTTGCCACCTTCGCTGCTGGCTTCCCAAACTGACTTTTCTTGTCAGGAGGCTGCTGGGAAGGTCACAAATGGTGATCACATGAGTATGGCATGTTGTGAATGTCGTGAATGCTCAATGGATGACAAACATCCAAATTCTGAGCATGTGACTGCCAGGATGCAGCTATGGTCATAAGTACGGGGTAAGTCGCTGGTTGTAAGTCGCCTTTTTCAGCGCTGTCGTAACTTCAAGCGGTTGCTAAATGAATAGTCGTAAGTTGGGGACAGCCCATAGGTGGAGTTATAGAAAGCACAGCACCATTTGTAGAAGAGGCATTCCATCTTGACTATAATTGGGACTGCAATTTCCACTGCTAAGCAAGGTGGTTCTTAACCGAGTCGGCAAATCGCTTGCCATTGTTAAGCGAATCATGCAGTCGTTAAGTGAATCTAGCTTCCCCCAGTGACTGCTTGTCAGAAGCCGGCTGGGAAGGTCGCAAATGGCGGTCATGTGACCCCCAGGATTTTGCAGCCACCACAAATACACACTGCTAGCTAAGTGTCTAGATTTTGATCATGTGACCCTGGGGATACAGCAATGGTCGTAAGTGCGAGTATCTATTGTAGGTCACTTTTTTCAATGCCGTCTTAACTCGGAATGATTGTTAAACGGATGGTTGTCAAGGACTATCTATATCAGTGATGGTGAACCTTTTAGAGACTGAGTGCCCAAACTGCAACCCAAAACCCACTTATGCATCGTCGAGTGCCAGGTGGGTGTGGCCTGTTGGCTGGGTGTTGCCAATTAGGTGGGCGTGGCTGCGGTGGTAACGGCAGACTGGGTGGGACTAAAAAGTTCAATCAATTCCAACTTTGCAAGATCATTTTTTTCCCCGTGAGAAGTTGAAATTGACTGATTGATTGAACCTTTTTTTTTTTGCACATGGCGGCGGAGGCCTAAAGCGAAAAGGTTTTATAACACCCATCTGAAGGCCTAGGACTGGGGTGATGGCGCGCGTGCCCACAGAGAGGGCTCCGAGTGCCGCCTCTGGCACCCGTGCCATAGGTTCGCCACCACTGATCTATATGGTATACTAAAAAATTCATTTGTGGTCAGAGATGTGTAAACAAAAAGGAAAACCTACCTGAGTAATGAAGAAATAAATACCACCAATTAAAACGATCACTGGCCCAACAACGTCCTGGAATGTCATTGTCGTTGGAACAAAAGGCTGTAAAAACAGGAAGAGAACAGGCTAAGAACAGAGACATCAGCACCGAGGAGATGGCAGATCCTTCAGGTCGGTGTTCCCCAACTTTGGCGCCTTTAAGATGGATGGACTTCAACTCCCAGAATCCCACAGCCAGCATGCTGGGGAAGTTAAAGCCTACAAGTCTTAAACTTGCCAAGATTGGACACACCTGGTCTAGATCTTCTACATTTCATCTGAAGTATCTACTAAGATATAAGTATATAAATACAGTGAGCGCTTATGCGCCTGAGACAAATTCCTTGTGTGCCCAATCACACTTGGTCAATAAAGAATTCTATTCTATTCTATTCTATTCTATTCTATTCTATTCTATTCTATTCTATTCTATTTATTTATTTATTTATTTATTTATTTATTTATTTATTTATTTATTATTTATTTATTTATTTATTTATTTATTTATTTATTTATTTATTTATTTATTTATTTATTTATTTATTATTTGAATTTATACCCCGCCCTTCTCCTTGCGGACTCAGGGCGGCTGACAGCCTGATAAAAACAACTACAACAATACCCCAAAAACTATCATTAAAACCAAGTTAAGATGAAATATTAAATTTGGCCTTATTAATTTTTAAAATTGCTTTTAAAACCCCACTAAAAATTT
>NW_015389510.1:5292-8594 GCF_001527695.2 Protobothrops mucrosquamatus
ACATTGGATGTTATTGCTTGACATATGTGAAGAAGCAAACATATCTTATTTAGCCTACACATTGCTTCAAGAGCAAAAGCAGGCATTGCGGGCCAGATGAGGGGGGAGGAATGCCTGTGAATAACTACATTATCTTAGCATAGCTCAGCCAAGGTCAAAGCAGCAGCAGTCTGTAATAACAAAGATGAGACGAGAAGAAGTTTCACACCTCTGTTTAATTGGAGCATATGATTGATGACTGTGAAAGGAGGGAGGAAGTTGTGCTTGTCGCGAGAGCTAGGATGGGGGGGTGTTTCAGTCTTTGGCTTTACTTTGTTCGTGCCTGATTATGTAACCTATTAAAGGATTCTTTAAGGTAATTAAGCCTCAAAGTTCTTTGAAAAGTTATTTCTTTCAGAACCATGACAGCTATTCTATTCTGTTCTGTTCTATTCTATTCCATTCTACCAAAGATGATAGAATTGGGTACATCTAGTTTAAGGAAAAGAAAGACTAAGGGTGATATGATAGCAGAATTCCAGTACCGTATTTGGGGGGGGGGGTACCACAAAGAAGGAGGGGAAATCACCCTATTTTCCAAAGCACCAGAAGGCAAGACAAGAAACAACAGATGGAAACTAATCAAGGAGAAAAATAACCTGGAACTCAGGAGAAAGTTTCTGACAGTGAGGACAATTAACCAGTGGAACTCCTTGACTCCAGAAGTTGTGAATGCTCCAACACTGAAGGTTTTTAAGAAGAGACTGGACAGCCACTTGTCTGAAATGGTATGGGGGTCTCCTGCTTGAGGAGGGGGTTGGACTACACCTCCTGGTCTCTTCCAACTCTGTTTTGTTCTGTTCTTTATACCCAAAGCATCCATTTGTTTAAAGACTATTTACCTCACCCTTTGGAGGCTGGAAGTAAGCAGTGGTTGTGAAGGCCAGCATGAAAATCAGGTGGAAGCATAAACTGAAGAAAAACCTTTTTTTAATGAAAAATTCCCATTTGTGCTGAAGTAGGTTGTTCAAAGGCTCCAGGACTACCATTTTGTACCGGTTCTGTGGAGGGAGAATGGCAGGGAATTGAGCAGCTGCTGGTGTACAAAATGGAGTCAGAGATGGTGACACAAACTTGTAGTTTTATATAAATAAATATGTTTTACATCTAAACAGATGCAGCAAACTAAATAGGCAAACAGGGGCATCATGAGGTAAATCAACAGCAGGCACATCATGAGGTAAATCACAGAGCACTAAAGGGCACAGAGAAGAAAAAGGTGGGGAAAAAGGGAACCTCCCCCTCCACACCCACAGTAGCCAATCACAGCACAGAGTGCCTCATGCAGGAGCCAGCACTCTCCAATCAACTACAACTGTGGGTTCTGCCACACTGCTGCACTGCTCCAACTACTAAATTGTTAAATATCTTAACAAATTTCCACTGCTTCTCTGAGGAATTTACAAGCAAGATTATTCCATCACTGAATAGTACAGATTGTCCTCAATACCCACAGCAACCAGGAGGAAGAGGGGGAGGAGGAGAAGAAAGAGGAGGAGGAGGAGGAGGAGGAGAAAGAGGAGATGAAAAAAGGAAGAGGAAAAGAAGAAAGAGAAGAAAGTAGGAGGAGGAGGAGAAAGAGGAGGAGATGAAGAAAGGAGGAGGAGAAGAAAGAGGAGGAAAAGGAGGAGGAGGAGAAGAAAGTAGGAGGAGGAGGAGAAGAAAGAGGAGGCAATGAAGAAAGGAGGAGAAGAAAGAGGAGGCAGTGAAGAAAGAAGGAGGAGAACCAAGAGAAGAAGAAAGGAGGAGGAGGAGAAGAAGAAGAAGAAAGAGAAGGAGGAGGAGGAGGAGGAGAAGAAGAAAGAGGAGGAGGAGAAGAAGAAGAGAAGGAAAAGGAGGAGGAGGACAAAGAGGAAGATGAGCAGGAGAAAGGAGAAAGAGGAAGAGGAGGAGGAGGAGAAGAAAGAGGAGGAGGAGATCTCAGTCCTGAAAGAAGGAATTTCAGGGCAGAGAACCTTCCTTAACTGCATCCACTCACTGGAGTGTCGCTGTTGTAGGCCAGGATCTCCAGCGCTGAGTTCTTCTCACAGGTGTCAATGGAGGTCAGATCGTAGAGGGAGGTGTGGATGGGACCATAAGTCCACTCGGTCAACTTGCGCGAAAGGTCCTGGAACTCAGGAATCTCTCGGTGGAGAATGTGCTTGAGGATCTGGAGAGACCAAAACAGTTGAGCTGGAGTGTCTCTGGGGGTGGGTCACAAAAGCCAAGATGGTCTCATTGTCCAACCACCATGTGGACATGCGGTGAATCATGCAGTCATTAAGTGAATCTGGCTTTTCCCCCATTGATTTTGCTTGTCGGAAACGCTGGGAAAGTCACAAATGGTAATCTCATGAACCCGGGACTGCAACTGTTTTAAATACATGCTGGTTGCTAAGCAATGAAATTTTAATCACATGACCATGGAGATCCTACAAGGATTGGCCGTAAATCATTTTTTTCAATCCCGTTGTAACTTAGAACAGTTACTAAACAAATGGCTGTACGTTGAGCACTACCTATCCTGGTGAGGGGGGAGATTACCTCGACTTTCCCAGTCTTGACAGCCAGAGTCAAAGGGGTCAGCTGTTCCCGGTTGACAATCTCTTCCAACTTGCAGGAAGGGTTGATCTCAATTGCTTTCTTCAGGATCTCGTCGTACATCTTAACCACGACCTCAGTGTTCTTGTCCATGTCATTGGCCACCATCACCAACGCATGGAGGACGGTGTTGCCCATGGAATCCTGTTCGGTCAGTCTGGCCTTCTGGTGAGGGTTATCCAAGAGATACTTGACCATTTCTAGCTGGTTAGTACAAGCAGCCAAGGACAGAGGAAGTTCACCTGGGAAGAGAGAAAGATGGGCCAAGACTGCATTGAGCATCTAGATCAGGGATGTCCAACCTTGGCCACTTGAAGACCTGTGGACTTCAACTCCCAGAATTCCCCAGCCAGCCATCTTTAAGTGGCCAAGTTTGGTCACCTTTGATCTACAGTGTCCTCTGAAGAGGGAGGATATCAAAACCCCTTTGCTGATGGAAACAAAGGTATCTGCAGGAGGGGTCAAAAAAGTCAAAATGGCAGCCGCAACTTCCCAACGGAAGCCCTGTGATGCACACAAAATACAATGCACATAAAACACAAGTGCAAATGGGCTCAAGGCTTCTAAGACAATGTTAGGCTGCCATCTTCACTGTTGGGACCCCTCCCGGGACACCCCAATTCCCTCCACCAATAGGAACTCCTGATGATCTCCAACTTTGTTTATATTAAAAGTTTCAGTTT
>NW_015389510.1:9392-21250 GCF_001527695.2 Protobothrops mucrosquamatus
GCAACTTCCCAACGGAAGCCCTGTGATGCACACAAAATACAATGCACATAAAACACAAGTGCAAATGGGCTCAAGGCTTCTAAGACAATGTTAGGCTGCCATCTTCACTGTTGGGACCCCTCCCGGGACACCCCAATTCCCTCCACCAATAGGAACTCCTGATGATCTCCAACTTTGTTTATATTAAAAGTTTCAGTTTTCTCTTCAATTGTCCACTCTTTATGAGAATGGTAACTTTCTCGTGTTTAAACTCGAACCCAAAATCTCTGTTGCTAAGCGAGATATTTGTTAAATGACTTTTGTCCCATTTTACAACCTTTCTTGCCACAGTTGTTAAGTGAATCACTGCAGGTTAAGTGAATCTGGCTTGCCTATTGACTTTGCTTGTCAGAACTTCGCAAAAGGGATCACATGATCCTGGGACACTGGGACCGTCATGAATATGAAGCAGTTACCAAGCGCCCGAATTTTGATCATGTGATCACAGGGAGGCTACAACGATCGTAAATGTGAAAAAACGGTCATAAGTCTCTTTGTTCAGTGCCATTGTACCTTTGAATGGTCACTAAACAAACGGTTGTAAGTCGAAGTCTACTTGAAAATTTCCCCCTCCCATCTCCATCTTGGCTTCTAAGGAGAACCATCTTACCCAATAAAGCTTCAAAACTTTTCCAACTACAGTGGTAACTCAGTACTCAGACTGATTACTTCCGGGAGGCACAATGAGTACCAAAAACTATGAATACGAAACACATTTTTCCCGTAAGGAATAAGGTAGTGAGTCACAGGGCAGCTGACACCAATAACTTCTAGCTTGTACGTTGAGTACCAAACAAACGACGAGTCAAATTTTGGGTTAAAATGCATTGAGTACCCAACTTGATGAGTTTCATGTAAAAACTCATCTGGCCCTAAAAACTTCACTTGACCCTAAAAATCTCCGTGGGTACCCACTTGTGTCTCTGTGGAATGAAAACTGAGTTTTCTCTTGCTAGCCATACCGAAATAAAAGCACTGCTGCTGGAAAAAAAGACCAGAAGCTTTGATGTGGACATCAGCTTCGTTCTCCATCAGGAACTTCACAAGATCTAAGTTCCTCTTCTCGATGGCGATGTGGAGGGCTGTGTGGCCTGCAGAGAAGGGATAAAATGGAGGAGGAGGAGGAGAAAGAGGATGAAAAAGAGGAGGAGGAGGAGAAAGGAGAAGAAGAAGGAGAGGAGGAGGAGGAGGAGGAGGAGGAGGAGGAGGAGGAGAAGAAGAAGAAGAAGAAGAAGAAGAAGAAGAAGAAGAAGAAGAAGAAGAAGAAGAAGAAGAAGAAGAAGAAGAAGAAGAAGAAGAAGAAGAAGAAGAAGAAGAAGAAGAAGAAGAAGAAGAAGAAGAAGAAGAAGAAGAAGAAGGGAGGAGGCAAAAGAGAAGAAGACAGCAAGAAGAAGGATGGAAAAATAATTATCCCAATTGTAGATCAACTTCCAGCCACCCCACCCTACAAAGCAGAATCCTCCACCCTCACCGTCCCAAGAAGGAGCCTTACCTTTGTAGTGGCTGTCAGTGCAAGCGGCATTGATCAGAGGAACGCGTCTGTCGGTCTCCTTGTCTATCTTCAAGAGCAAAGGGATGGTGGGGTTCAGCTTGTCTTTCGAATTCAGCAAGGCCTTTATCAAACAGGTTTTTCCTGTCTCCCCATCTGGAAGAAAGAAGTCCAGGAAAGGATGCTTGGGTGATGCCTGCCTCATCTTCCATCTTCCTAAAGCAGTGTTTCTCCACGTTGGACACTTGAAGATTGGCCCCCTCAGAGAGGGCTCGCAACTTGGGAGTCCTCCTGGATCCACGGCTGACATTGGAAGACCATTTGTCGGCCGTGACCAGGGGGGCGTTTTATCAGGTTCGCCTGATCCACCAGTTGCGACCTTTTCTGGACCGGGACGCCTTGCGCACGGTCACTCACGCTCTCGTCACCTCTCGCCTGGACTACTGTAATGNAATAATAATAATAATAATAATAATAATAATAATAATAATAATAATAATAATAATAATAATAATAATAATAATAATAATAATAATAATAATAATAATAATAATAATAATAATGTTGGAAGGGACCTTGGAGGTCATCTAGTCCAACCCCCTGCTCAGGCAGGAAACCCTATACCATTTCAGACAAATGGCTGTCCAATCTCTTCTTAAAAACTTCCAGTGTTGGAGCATTCACGGTTCTGGAGGCAGGTTGTTCCACTGGTGAATTGTTCTAACTGTCAGGAAGTTTCTCCTTAGTTCTAGGTTGCTTCTCTCAATACATGAACCTTTTAACCAATCGTCAAATTCATCAGATTCCTGATTAACAACCAAGGAATTCTTTTCTTTAGACCAGCGGCCAGGGGTAGGCAACCTTGGCTCTTTTATGATTTTTGGACTTCAACTCCCAGAATTCCTGAGCCAGCATGGGGGAACTATGGCCCCTTCATGACCCGTGGACTTCAACTCCCAGAATTCCTGAGCCAGCATGGCTCAGCTTGGAAACCTCTCTCTTTCCCCTCAGCATGGCTGGCTGAGGAATTCTGGGAGGTGAAGTCCACGAGTCATAAAAGAGCCAAAGTTGCCTATCCCTGGAGTAGCCAATCAAGCTATGGCTAGTCTAGAGAAAATAAGGATTAGGGGTGACACGATAGCACTATTCCAGTATCTGAGGGGCTGCCACAAAGAAGAGGGGGTCAAATTATTCTCCAAAGCACGAGAAGGCAGAACAAGAAACAATTGTTGGAAACTGACCGAAGAGAGAAGCAACCTGGAATTAAGGAAAAACTTCCTGACAGTGAGGACAATCAACCAGTGGAACAACTTGCCACCAGAAATTGTGGGCGCTCCATCACTGGAGGTTTTTAAGAAGAGGCTAGACAGTCACTTGTCTGAGATGGTATAAGTTCTCCTGCTTAAGCGGGGGGCTGGACTAGAAGACCTCCAAGGTCCCTTCCAACTCTTATTCTATTCTATTCAAATACAAAGCCCAAAGAAGGTATAAAAACCCACCACTCCCAGCTCCATTTTTCAGCCCCCCCCCCCCGAAATATGCTGTGTCAGTGAAGTTTCTGGCAACTAAATAAACTGAACCTTCTTTCCTAAGCAGTCTCCATTTTGTTTATTCCCACCTTGGACTGGACCTCCAAGGTCCCTTCCAGCTGTATTCTGGTTTGCCCCCAATTCAACTCTGAGCTACAAATATTCTCCTCCAGTAGTAGTTCCATGAGGTGTGCCTTGTTTTTACACTAATGTAAAGTCACGAGAGTCAGCAGGGAGCAATAAGCAATTACCTCTATATTTAGGGTCGCTGAGAGAGCTGGACGTTTTCCGCAGATAATCGCTCAGGCCATTGAGCAGTTCAGGATCTCCTGCTACCACGGCCTGGAAAAGACGGTCCCTGTCGAAGCGATCTGGGTCATCCTGTCTGGAGAAGAGAAAAGAAAGGAAAAAGGTCCAGGAGGGATTTGGTCCTTCAGTCCTTTGGCTGGTCCATTTGCTCTCTAAAGATCTGCCCAGAAAGACCCTGGGCTCATCCACAGATCCCCCTCATCCAGCGGGGGGCTGGACTAGAAGACCTCCAAGGTCCCTTTCTATTCTATTCTATTCTATTCTATTCTATTCTATTCTATTCTATTCTATTCTATTCTATTCTAGTCTAGTCTAGTCTAGTCTAGACTAGACTAGACTAGTCTAGACTAGTCTAATATGATTCTATTCTAGATTCTATTTTAATATTATTCCATTCTAGTCTAGTCTAGTCTAGTCTAGTCTAGTCTAGTCTAGTCTACTCTACTCTACTCTACTCTATTCTATTCCATATTTTCTCTTCTATTTTCTATTTTCTATTTTCTATTTTCTCTTCTGTTCTCTCTTCTCTTCTAGTCTAGTCTAGTCTAGTCTAGTCTAGTCTACTCTACTCTACTCTACTCTATTCTATTCTATTCTATTCTATTCTATTTTCTATTTTCTATTTTCTATTTTCTATTTTCTATTCTGTCCTGTCCTGTCCTGTCCTGTTCTCTTCTCTTCTCTTCTCTTCTCTTCTCTTCTCTTCTCTTCTATTCTATTCTATTCTATTCTATTCTGTTCTCTACTATTCTATTCTATTCTATTCTATTCTATTCTATTCTATTCTATTCATCCACTGCAGGAATATGCCCCAGTAACCATTTTATATGTTTTTATCTCATTCAGAACGGTAGCGGTTTCATGCAGGGCTGGCCCAAATGTTAGGCAATGAAGAGTTTTGTTTCGTGATCTTATTATCGGACAGGTGGTTCTTTTAATTCTTTGAGTGTGAATAGCAATAGCGTGACAGTCCCTGCCTGCCAAATTCTAATTTGTGGGACCTGACACACAAGGAAAAAGAGGTCAGGAGGGAGCAAGAATAAAGCAGCTTTTGATACCACTTCATAAAACCCCAAGTTGGGATCTAAACAGTTTTAAGTATTCTTGACGCTTAAGTTAAAACTGAGGATAGATCACCGTCAGTTTCTTTCTAAATAGATTTTATTTATTTTCTTTAATTATGAGAACTAGTGTGGTCTAGTGGTTAAGGCACCAGCTAGAAAGCAAGAGATTGTGAGTTCTAGTCCCGCCTTAGCCATGAAAACTGGCTGGGGGCCTTTGAGCAATCACCAGGTGATGGTGAGTTCTAGTCCCGCCTTAGCCATGAAAGTAGGCTGGGTGCCTTTGAGCAATCACCAGGTGACGGTGAGTTCTAGTCCCGCCTTAGCCATGAACGCCAGTTGGGGATTTGGGGCCAATTACCAGGAGACAAGTGAGTTCTAGTCCCACCTTAGCCATGAAAGCTGGCTGGGTGCCTTTGGATCAATCACCAGGAGATGGTGAGTTCTAGTCCTGCCTTAAGATACAAAAGCTGGTTGGGGACATTGGGCCAATTACCAGGAGACAAGTGAGTTCTAGTCCCAACTTAGCCATGAAAGCTGACTGGGTGCCTTTGGACCAATCACCAGGAGATGGTGAGTTCTAGTTGTGATTTAAGATACAAAAGCTGGTTGGGGACGCAGGAGACAAGTGAGTTCTAGTCCTGCCTTAGGCACAAAAGCTGCCTGGGTGACTTTGGGCCAATCGCCATGAGACGGTGAGTTCTAGTCCTGCCTTAGGCATGAAAGCCACCTGAGTGACTTTGGGCCAATCACCAGGAGACGGTGAGTTCTAGTCCTGCCTTAAGCACAAAAGCTGATCGGGTGACTTTGGGCCAGCCAGTCGCTCTCTCTCTCTCTCAGCCCAACTCACAGAGTTGTTGTTATGGGGAAAATAGTAGAAGGAAGGTGCATTGGATGTGTTCACCGTCTTGACTTATTTGCAAAAATAACAAAAGCAGGAAACAAACGAACAAATAAATAATTGTGTTTCTGCATTGCTTTAAGACTGCTGCATAAAATAAGAAAGCAACCCATAAGCCTTTGACAGAGATAAATGCAAAGTTCCTTCTGGTCGTGAAAATCTGTAAAATAATTCCCACCGGTACCAGGGATAATTACTTACTTTTTGGGTCCTGACAGATAATCCAGATTCACCCGAATCCGTGGGGAGGGGGTCCTTTCCTTCTGGAAGGGGGTTTCCAAGGCTGACGGTCCATGCTCCTTCCCAGATGACCCCGTGGCACCTGCGTTCAGATCCTCTACAAGGCCGTCAGCTGTCTCCAAGAAATAGCGGGAATTCTCCATCGTCCAGGATGGGAGGCTGGCGGGGTGACAGTGGCAGATGGGCCAAAGGGCTGACCCCAACGGGCTGGCAGAACTGGAGGGGTTGTGGGGAAGGGGTTGGGCTAGACACGGGGGTCCAAGGGACCAGTCCACCCTCTCTCAGCCCAGCCTTCCTCGGTGTTGTGGGGAGAAAATAAAGGCCAGGGGGAAAAAAGGAAGGTGTAAAACTGGCAAGCAAACAAAACAGAGGTGGAGGAGAGACAATACGAGATAGTCCTCTATTTACAACCGTTCATTTAGTGACAGTTTGAAGTAACAACGTTACCGAAAAGAATGACTTATAACCAGTTTTCACACGGTGATGACGTTACCGTTTCACACTTATATCCTCATGGTTGCGTGATCAAAATTCAGATGCTCGGCAACTGACTCGTACTTATGACGGTGGCAGTGTCCCAGTGATCCCCTTTTGTGACCTTCTGACAAGCAAAGTCAATGGGGAGGCCAGATTCGCTTAGCAACTCTGTCACTGTGATTCACTTAATGACGGTGGCAACATGATTAGGGGACTGGAGGCTAAAACATATAAGAAATGGTTGCTGGAATTGGGTATGTCCAGTTTAATGAAGAGAAGGACCAGGGGGGGACATGATAGCAGCGTTCCAATATCTCAGGGGCTGCCCCAAAGAAGAGGGAGTCAAGCTATCCTCCAAAGCGCCTGAAGGCAGGATGAGAAGCAATGGATGGAAACTAACCAAGGAGAGAAGCAATCTAGAACTAAGGAGAAACTTCCTGACAGTTAGAACAATTAACCAGCGGAACAACCTGCCTCCAGAAGCTGTGAATGCTCCAACACTGGAGGTTTTTAAGAAGAGACTGGACAGCCACTTGTCTGAAAGGGTATAGGGTTTCCTGCCTGTGCAGGGGGTTGGACTAGATGACCTCCAAGGTCCCTTCCAACATCATCATCATCATCATCATCATCATCATCATTTTTATTAAGTTCGTAAAACGGGGCAAAACTCACTTAACTGTCTTCCTGAGCAACGGAATTCTGGGTTCCACGGTTGTCGTGTGTCGACGACTAACTGTAAAACATTGTCAAGCCATTTGCGAACTTTCCAAATTTAGAGCTTTTGGGAGGAAGGAGAAAAAGAGGAAGAGAAAAGGAAGGCTGCCAAGTCACTTTTCTCAGCGCTGTTGGGACTTCGAGCAGTCACTAAATGAATGGTTGTAAGTCGAGGACTATCTGCATTAAAATCCTAACGTGCCATTGTAAGAAGCAGCCGTGTGTCAATCTTACAGTAAATAT
Source organism: Protobothrops mucrosquamatus (assembly GCF_001527695.2). NCBI lineage: Eukaryota > Metazoa > Chordata > Lepidosauria > Squamata > Viperidae > Protobothrops > Protobothrops mucrosquamatus. The sequence continues at coordinate 16,395 of NW_015389510.1, forward strand.
CCATGAAGATAAACCTTGCACATGAAATGTCTTTTGGCCTCGTCCCTGATGCGTAAAACTCAGAACAGGTCGGAGAAGTAAATTTCAGAAGTACCGAGTTAATAATAATAATAATAATAATAATAATAATAATAATAATAATAATAATAATAATAATAATAATAAAGTTGGAAGGGACCTTGGAGGTTTTCTAGTCCGACCCCCTGCTCAGGCGGGAATAATAATAATAATAATGATAAAGTTGGAAGGGACCTTGGAGGTCATCTAGTCGAACCCCCTGCTCAGGCAGGAAACCCTATATCCGTGGTGGTGAACCTATGGCACACATGCCACAGGTGGCATGCAGAGCCCTCTCTGTGGGCACGTGCGCCGTCGCCCCAGTCCTAGGCCTTCGGCTGGGTTTTATAAAACCTTTTCGCCACCGTGTGCAAAAAAAAAAAAGGTTCAATCAATCAATCAGTTTCAACTTCTCCTGGGGAAAAAAAAAGATCTTGCAAAGTTGGAATTGATTGATTGAACTTTTTAGTCCCACCCAGTCTGCCGTTACCACTGCAGCCGTGCCCACCCAATGGGCCACACCCACCCAATGGGCCATATGCACCCAATGGCACCCGACGATACATAAGTGGGTTTTGGGTTGCAGTTTGGGCACTCGGTCTCTAAAAGGTTCGCCACCACTGCCCTAGATCATTTCGGACAAATGGCTGTCCAGTCTCTTCTTAAAAACTTCCAGTGTTGGAGCATTCACCGCTTCGTTCCACTAGTTAATTGTTCTGTCAGGAAGTTTCTCCTTAGTTCCAGGTTGCTTCTCTCCTTGATGAGTTTCCATCCGTTGCTTCTTGTCCTGCCTTCAGGGGCTTTGGAGAATAGCTTGACTCCCTCTTCTTTGGGGCAGCCCCTGAGATACTGGAACCCTGCTATCCTGTCCCCCCTCATCCTGCTTTCTCCTTTTCTCCCCAAGAGGGCTACTGAAGGATGAGGGCTTTTTTCTTCTCTTACCCACACTCGGCTGTATTTGCTGCCAGAGCTGGTTCTTTGGCGGCCCTGCTCCCTGGATTTGAAGGGGGCACTTAGGAACGACCAAAGATGACTTTCGGGCCGCTGTGGACCCACCCAGGAAAGGGAATCCTGAAGATTGTAGTTCCTTGTGGGAATAGCCAGAAAGTCAGTGGTCTTTATATATATATATATATCTTCCTATTGGCAGAACGATTTCGTAAGCATGCCTGGGACTTTTAATTTCACTTTTTGAACTTCTGCTTTTTATCTGTTATCTTTACATTGGCTGGCTGAATACTGATTTATTTCAGGCGCCACCTGGACTATCTGCTTTTTTCTCTTTGAGTTGTTTGGTTGTTTATACCAGAATCTGCTTTCTCGTTTGGAAACAAGGCACATATTTTGGGATGGAGAAAGTGTTTATATTGTTTCCATCCGTTGTTTCTTGTCCTGCCTTCAGGTGCTTTGGAGAATAGTTTGACTTCCTCTTCTTTGTGGCAGCCCCTGAGATACTGGAACACTGCTATCCTGTCACCCCTCGTCCTTCTCTTCATTAAACTAGACATACTCAATTCCAGCAGCCGTTCCTTATATGTTTTAGCCTCCAGTCCCCTGATCATCTTTGTTGCTCTTCTCTGTACTCTTTCTAGAGTCTCAACATCTTTTTTACATTGCGGTGACCAAAACTGGATGCAGTATTCCAAGTGTGGCCTTACCAAGGCCTTGTAAAGTGGTATTAATACTTCACCTGATCTTGATTCTCTCCCTCTGTTAATGCAGCCCAGCACTGTGTTGGCTTTTTTGGCAGCTACAGCACACGACTAGCTCCTATTTAAGGGATGGTCCATTAGGACTCCGAGATCCCTCTCACAGTTGCTACTATTGAGCAAGGTACCCCCTATACGGTACCTGTGCATTTGGGTTTTCTTGCCTAAACATAGACTCTTATTTTTCTCACCATTAAATTGCTATTTGTTAAATAGGGTCTAGTGTTCAGGTCTGTCAAGATCCCACCCCTCACTGCACTACTCAGCTAAATGAAATACATCCTATTAGTAGCAAAGCAAAAATAAACAGCCTATTTACTTCCTCTGATTTAAAACGAAACTACAAGTGAAGTATTAATACCACTTTACAATGCCTTGCTAAGGCCACACTTGGAATACTGCATCCAGTTTTGGTCACCACGATGTAAAAGAAATGTTGAGACTCTAGAAAGAGTGCAGAGAAGAGCAACAAAGATGATTAGGGGACTGGAGGCTAAAACATATGAAGAACGGTTGCTGGAATTGGGTATGTCTAATGAAGAGAAGGACAAGGGGGGACATGATAGCAGTATTCCAGTATCTCAGGGGTTGCCACAAAGAAGAGGGAGTCAAGCTATTCTCCAAAGCGCCTGAAGGCAGGATGAGAAGCAACGGGTGGAAACTAATCAAGGAGAGAAGCAACCTAGAACTAAGGAGAAACTTCCTGACAGTTAGAACAATTAACCAGTGGAACTCCTTGCCTCCAGAAGCAGTGAATGCTCCAACACTGGAAGTTTTTAAGAAGAGACTGGACAGCCATTTGTCCGAAATGGGATCGGGTTTCCTGCCTAAGCAGGGGGTTGGACTCGATGACCTCGAAGGTCCCTTCCAACTTTATTACTATTATTATTATTATTATTATTATTATTATTTCCAATACAGCCTTTTGCACCTGCTCTAACGTCATCTCATTCATGAACCATATCGTTTCGTTTTAGGATGGGAACAAGATACTCACTGACAAGCTGATTTTCACAATGCCTAATTGCCCCAAATCTCCAAGAATCCTTTGCAGGGATCTCCAGCGGTCGGTTCACCTGGCAAACACAAGAAAGTTGGCCAAGATCCTTGGCCCAGAACCACAACACACCTTCTACACCGCTAGATCTGCAGCCCAGAGGAAGAGCAGGGGTTCCACTTGGGGTAGGGAAGCCTCAAGTATGTCTGACAGCGAGATTATTGCAAACTTTATAGCCCTGAAAAGGAGGAAGTGGTTAGAATACTCTGTCTTGAGAAGCTCAGAGACACCATCGTGAGATTTTCTCCATTTCTCCATTTGAAGATTGTGTTTAGAGGAAACGAGAACATCTCTGACCTTGTGTCCAAAGCAGAAAGTCCTAACGTTTGTAAGATATTACTTCTCCTTGGACTAGAGGTCAAGCTCAAGCAGGAGACCCTATACCATTTCAGACAAGTGGCTGTCCAGTCTCTTCTTAAAAAGTTCCAGTGTTGGAGCATTCACAACTTCTGGAGGCAGGTTGTTCCACTGGTTAATTGTCCTCACTGTCAGGAAATTTCTCCTTGGTTCTAGATTGCTTCTTAATTCAGTTCTGGCTCTGACCAGACTCGTCTGGCACCATAGGCCGCCAGTTCCCCCACCCCAAGTCCCCCTCTCTCTCCCTCAATCCTCAATCCTTTTTGTGTATATAGAGTGGGACTTGATTGTGTGGCTGCCATCTTGATTTTTTTTGACACCCTTGTGTTTCTTGGATGAGCTCCCGATGCCATCAACGGCATAAAATGACGTGAGTTTTCCAATTGCATTTTTTTAAAATTCCAGGCTGTTTATTTAATGACTTAAAGGTGTAAACTTAATAATAATAATAATGATAATAATAATAATAATAATAATAATAATAATAATAATAATAATAATAATAATAATAATAATAATAATAATAATAATAATAAAGTAGGGACCTTGAAGGTCATCGAGTCCAACCCCCTACTCAGGCAGGAACCCTACACCATTTCAGACAAATGGCTGTCCAGTTTCTTCTTAAAAATTTCCAGTGTTGGAGCATTCACCGCTTCTGGAGGCAGGTTGTTCCACTGGTTAATTGTTCTAACTGTCAGGAAGTTTCTCCTTAGTTCTAGGTTGCTTCTCTCCTTGAATTAGTTTCCATCCGTTGCTTCTTGCCCTGCCTTCAGGCGCCTTGGAAAATAGCTTGACTCCCTCTTCTTTGGGGCAGCCCCTCAGATACTGGAATACTGCTATCATGTCACCCTTAATCCTTTTTTTCTCTAGACCGGCCATACCCAAATCCTACCGTATAACGGTTCTTCCTATGTTTAGTCTCCAGGCCTTTAATCATCTTAGTTGCTCTTCTTTGCACTTTTTTTTTCAAAGTCTCAACATCCTTTTTGTAATGTGGTGACCAAACCTGGGTGCGGTATTCCGAGTGTAGCCTTACTATAGGTTTTATAAAGCGGTACTGATACTTTGCGTGATCTTGATTCTATGCCTCTGTTTTATTCAACACAGGATTGTATTAGCTTTTTTGGCTGCTGCCGCACACGGCTGGCTCATAGTCAAGTGATCCAATGGATCCAGGAAATTACAGACCTATCGGCCTGACCTCAATACCTGGGAAGGTTCTGGAAAAGATATTCCACACCTGGAATACTGCAACCAGTTTTGGTCACCATACTACAAAAAAGAGATTGAGACCTTGGAAAAAGTTCAGAGAAGAGCAACTAAAATGATCCAAGGCCTGGAGGCTAAAACATAGGAAGAACGGCTGCGGGACTTGGGTTTGGCTAGTCTAAAGAAAAGAAGAAATAGGGGTGACATAATAACAATATTCCAGTATTTGAGGGGCTGCCACAAAGAAGAGGGGGTCAAATTATTCTCCAAAGCACCAGAGGGCAGGACAAGAAACAATGGTTGGAAACTGATCAAGGAGAGAAGCAACCTGGAATTAAGGAGAAACTTCCTAACAGTGAGGACATGAACCAGTAGAACAGCTTGCCACAAGAAATTGTGGATACTCCATCACTGGAGGTTTTTAAGAAGAGACTGGACAGTCACTTGTCTGAAATGGTATGGGA
>NW_015389510.1:21950-26013 GCF_001527695.2 Protobothrops mucrosquamatus
CCCAGAATTCCTGAGCCAGCATGGGGGAACTATGGCCCCTTCATGACTCGTGGATTTCAACTCCCAGAATTCCTGAGCCAGCATGGGGGAACTATGGCCCCTTCATGACTCGTGGACTTCAACTCCCAGAATTCCTGGGCCAGCATGGCTCAGCTTGGAAACCTCTCCCTTTCCCCTCAGCATGGCTGGCTCAGGAATTCTGGGAGTTGAAGTCCACCAGTCATAAAAGAGCCCAGGTTGCCTACCCCTGGGCTAGACCATGCCAACATGGCGATCCAAGAGTTTGAGGTGCAGAACAAGTGTTTGGAGAAAGACACTGAAGATCTCCACAAAGAGGTCAGCATAAGATCCCCAGCCAAGTGACCTTCGGAGACGACCCCAGAAAAATGACTTTTAAATGATGTGGAACCTTGTGTCAAAATCTGAAAAGTCCCTCCTGAGTCTGAATGAAACACAGTGCAGAAAAGCCACTTCAACCCCTCCGAAGAAGGAAGTCGTCGTTCTTCGGAATGAAAAGGAAACCAAAAGGAAGCACCACAAAGTTCTGCAGAAGTAGCAGATCTGACTTCCGCAGGGAACGTTCTTGGGGCTGAATCCGGAGAACCAGAGGCCCAACGGGCACCCGGTCTGTTGAAAGAGTGGACATCGGGCTGGTGGGGGTGACCGAGGAGAGGTCAAAGACAAGGAAGGTTCCGGATTGTTGTGGACGGCGTCAACAGCCAGCTGTGTGCTGCAGCTGCCAAAAAAGCCAACAGAGTGTTAGGCTGCATTAACAGAGGGAGAGAATCAAGATCACGTGAAGTGTTAATACAATTTTACAAGGCCTTGGTAAGGCCACACTTGGAATGCTGCGTCCAGTTTTGGTCACCACGATGTCAAAAAGAGGTTGAGACTCTAGAAAGAGTGCAGAGAAGAGCAACAAAGATGATCAGGGGACTGCAGGCTAAAGCATATAAGGAACGGTTGCTGGAATTGGGTATGTCTAGTTTAATGACAAGAAGGACCAGGGGGGACAGGATAGCAGTCTTCCAGTATCTCAGGGACTGCCCCAAAGAAGAGGGAGTCAAGCTATTCTCTAAAGCGCCTGAAGGCAGGACAAGAAGCCACGGATGGAAACTAACCAAGGAGAGAAGCAACCTAGAACTAAGGAGAAACTTCCTGACAGTGACAACAATTAACCAGTGGAACAGCCTGCCTCCAGAAGCGGTGAAGCAAAATCAGTAAGGAAGCTGGTCTCACTTTACAACTGTGTTGGTGACTTAAAAAGAGCAGTGCTTCACTTAACAACTGTGGCTAAAAAGGTCATAAGATGGAGCAAAACTCAGATTAAATGTTTCACTTAGCAACATCAATTTTGGTCTCAATTGTTGTCGTAAATCAAGGACTCCTGTTTTAGCTGTGGCCTCCTCCTTCTCTTGCTACTCCCTTACACGCTTGGGAGTAGCAGGAGCTTCTGCCTGACCTGCCCCCCCGAGACCCTCCAGTCAGCCTGTTCTCCAGCTTGGCAACCATCTGCCTCAGCCTTGTTGCCTGGGGGTCTCTGCTCCCCCCGTCCCGGGCTCTCCTGGGACCCCTCAGCTCCTGTTTTGTCTTCCGGCTGCTCTCCTCTCCTGTGGGCTGCACGTCTCTCGACTCTCGGCCCCTTTGGCTGCCCGATTCCGGCTCCCAGTTCTGGCTCTGACCAGACTCGTCTGGCACCATAGGCCGCCAGTTCCCCCACCCCACGTCCCCCTGTCTCTCCCCCAATCCTCAATCCTTTCTGTGTATATAGAGTGGAACTTGATTGTGCGGCTGCCATCTTGATTTTTTTTGACACCCCTGTATTTCTTGAATGAGCTCCCAATGCCATTAACGGCATAAAATGACGTGAGTTTTCCAATTGCATTTTTTTAAAAAATTCCAGGCTGTTTATTTAATGACTTAAAGATGTAAACTTAATAATAATAATAATAATAATAATAATAATAATAATAATAATAATAATAATAATAATAATAATAATAATAATAATAATAATAATAATAATAATAAAAAAGTAGGGACCTTGGAGGTCATCGAGTCCAACCCCCTGCTCAGGCAGGAACCCTACACCATTTCGGACAAATGGCTGTCCAGTCTCTTCTTAAAAACCTCCAGTGTTGGAGCATTCACCGCTTCTGGAGGCAGGTTGTTCCACTGGTTAATTGTCCTGACTATCAGGAAGTTTCTCCTTAGTTCTAAGTTGCTTCTCTCCTTGATCATTTTCCACCCATTGCTTCTCATCCTGCCTTCAGGCGCCTTGGAGAATAGCTTGATTCCCTCTTCTTTGGCGCAGCCCCTGAGATACTGGAAGACTGCTATCATGTCCCCCCTCGTCCTTCTCTTTGTTAAACTAGACATACCCAATTCCAGCAACCATTCCTTATATGTTTTAGCCTCCAGTCCCCTGATCATCTTTGTTGCTCTTCTCTGTACTCTTTCCAAAGTCTCAACATCTTTTTTACATCGCGGTGACCAAAACTGGATGCAGTATTCCAAGTGTGGCCTTACCAAGGCATTGTAAAGTGGTATTAACACTTCACGTGATCTTGATTCTATCCCTCTGTTAATGCTGAAACTGTTGCATAAATATATCTTGTGGATAGGAAGGATGTGTGTGAAATTGTGTGAGCTCTCTGTGTGTGTTTGTGTGTGTGTGTGTGAGTGAGTGAGTGAGTGAGTGTGTGTGTGTGTCTGTCTTGTGGCACTTTTTTACAGAATAACAGAGTTGGAAGAGACCTTGGAGGTCTTCTAGTCCAGCCCCCTGCTCAAATAGGACATCCTATAACATTTTACCTGAAGAGACTAGAAGCATTTGAAATGTGGATTTACAGGCGGCTGTTACGTACAAACTGGGTTGACAAAATCAGAAACGAGGAGGTGATAAGCCGCCTGGGAAAGCCAAGGGAAATCATCAAAACAATTAAAAAATGAAAATTAGAATATAATAATAATAATAATAATAATAATAATAATAATAATAATAATAATAATAATAATAATAATAATAATAATAATAATAATAATAATAATAATAATAATAATAATAATAATAATAATAATAATAGTAGTAATAAAGTTGGAAGGGACCTTGGAGGTCATCGAGTCCAACCCCCTGCCCAGGCAGGAACCCTACACCATTTCAGACAAATGGCTGTCCAGTCTTTTCTTAAAAACTTCCAGTGTTGGAGCATTCACCACTTCTGGAGGCAGGTTGTTCCATTGGTTAATTGTTCTAACTGTCAGGAAGTTTCTCCTTAGTTCTAAGTTGCTTCTCTCCTTGATCAGTTTCCACCCATTGCTTCTCGTCCTGCCTTCAGGCGCTTTGGAGAATAGCTTGGCTCCCTCTTCTTTGTGGCAGCCCCTGAGATATTGGAACACTGCTATCATGTCCCTCCTCGTCCTTCTCTTCGTTAAACTAGACATACCCAAATCCAGCAACCGTTCCTTATATGTTTTAGCCTCCAGTCCCCTAATCATCTTTGTTGCTCTTCTCTTTACTGTTTCTAGAGTCTCAGCATCTTTTTTACATCGTGGTGACCAAAACTGGATGCAGTATTCCAAGTGTGGCCTTACTAAGGCATTGTAAAGTGGTATTAATACTTCATGTGATCTTGATTCTATCCCTCTGTTAATGCAGCCCAGCATTGTGTTGGCTTTTTTGGCAGCTGCAGCACACTGCTGGCTCATATCTAAGTGATTGTCCACTAGGGCTCCGAGATCCCTCTCACAGTTACTACTATTGAGCAAGGTACCCCCTATACTATACCTGTACATTTGGTTTTTCTTGCCTAAATGTAGAACCTTACTTTTTTCACCATTGAATTTCATTTTGTTAGATAGCGCCCAGCAGGGCTTTTTTTCTCGGAGAAAAGGTGGCGGAACTCAAACCTGGCCACGCCCTCATCAAACCCTAGGACCGCCCCTTTAGAGAACAGGAATGCAAGTAAAATTTGGGAGGGGCTATTTCCGGTGTGGGAGGGGCTATTTCCGGTGCGGCCGGCCCGGAAAAAGGTGCCGGAACGCGGTTCCGCCGCGTTCCGGC
>NW_015389510.1:26024-29781 GCF_001527695.2 Protobothrops mucrosquamatus
CCCAGTGTTCAAGTCTGTCCAGGTCCTCCTGTATCCTAAGCCTGTCTTCTGGAGTGTTGGCTATTCCTGCCAGCTTGGTGTCGTCTGCAAATTTGATGAGTTCCCCATCTATCCCCTCGTCCAGATCGTTGATGAAGATGTTGAAGAGCACTGGGCCCAGAACAGAGCCCTGGGGCACCCCACTACACACTTCCCTCCACATGGGATGCGACACCCAGGAAAATATGGCATACTCCATTTAATCCTCCAGGAAAAGATGGAAGGCAAACGAGGTCCAGGCAGAAGAAGAACATCATGGCTTCAAAATCTAAGGGACTGGTTTGGACAAAACTCAGCAGCACTTTTTCGTGTGGCTGCTGATAAAAACAGGATCGCCAACATGATCGCCAACGTCCGATAACAGATATGGCACAAGAAGAATAACATTTTAAACCAATGACTTTCCATTCTCTTCTCTTTTTTTATAACAGGTTTTTATTGGTTTTCCAGTTTTACATTTGAGTATTTGGAAAGCAGCGTGGTGATTCGGCAGTCAATAGTTCAATAACAAAAGCTTTAGTACATATCTCAGGTTACATCATCAAAAATTCCTTCTCTGTTTCCCTTAAGATTTGCTATATCATATTTAAGCTAGTAAATTTCTAACTATAACAAGCACAGTTAAAACATTTATCAATATATTTTTGCTTATACATATCCATATCCTGTTTTTAAGTTTTACCTAATTTTTAACTTTTAATTGCAGCATTCCAATTTAACCTTTAATATCCATAGTATTTAAGCTTCGGGTATCCCAAATTTCCTTTCTTTCACTACGTAAAAGTTATAATATCTAAAATACACATATTAGTTACTGAAATATATTCTTATTTTATTTCATAAACATTTTCTATTTCTCATCCCAGTTAGTACATTACCACTTACTAATGGAGTATCCTTTATTGTCTCAAATCCATCATCTATATTATCTGGGCTAAACAATAATTCAAAGCTATTTCCTAATAGTTAATTTTCATTTCCCTTATAAATCTAAATCCTCAATATTAAGCCAATTAATCCCTTATTTTTTTATCATTTTCCCACAATATTTAAATCTAATACTCATATTTCCCTTCATCTCAAAATCTCCCTTTAGCCCACTAGTTGAGACTTTAGGATCCTCTCTAATAAATCAAAAGACCCCATTTTTTAAATCTAACTCTAGCTTTCTTTTTATGCCAACCAGGCCCTGGTGGCTCAAATCCCCATATTTGCTCTGGTATGTTTATCTTCAATTCGATCTGGTCTTCTTTTTCCTCAGGTTTCTTCTGGTTTAAGTAAAAGGTCATGTCCAATTTTATGGTTCTTGTCTGATTATCTAGGTTTTCAGTAAGCTGTACTTGTTGATCTTTAACACCCTCCATCTTGGTATTACTTTTCTCCGCTTCTGTTGTTCTTTGGGTTGTAGGTTCTTTAGTTGCAATCAGGGTTTGGTTGTCTAAATTTTCAGTACATTGTAGTTGTTGTTTTTTAAAGTCTTGGAATTACTTTCTACCGCTTCTGTTGTTTTTTGAATTGTAAGTTCTTCAGTTGCGATCAGGCTTTCGCTTTGTAGGTTTAAGCTGGCACCTTTGTCTTTCAGTCTAGATTTGATTACCTCAGTACCTTCAAGAAATTTTTTCAAATATAAGTTTATAGTTAGCCGAAATTTGTTGCTGGTCCTCCTCCATTTCTGAGATAGTTATAAATGGTCCTTTAGTGGAGGCTATTTTTGAAACAAGAGTCAGTAATTGTTCACCTCCACAATTCCTAAAAAACAATTTCACCGCCCAGCTTTTCTCTCAGCTTTTTATCTCTTTTAGATAATACCAAGGACAGATCTGGGCTGTAAGCAGGTCTCTTTGTCAAGAATATTCACTTGCTGTACCACGCTTCGCCACAAGATGTCCCCGATAGCATTTAAATTTTTTTTCAAAAACCGGGCTAGATTTTTATCCAATTTAAGTTCTTTTTCATCTTTTTTACAAGTAGATAAGGTAACAGATCCCCATAAGAGTAGGAACTTTTTGGGTCCGCAAATATCAAGAGGATGCAATTCCAATTATTTAGTTGTTCTTTTCAAGGCTTTATGTCCCCTAGGTAGTCTGACGCCGCCATTTTAGAGGGCGGGAGGAAGACATTCCCTTCCCTCTCTCCTCACAGGGGGAAGAAATTTCAAGAAGCTTTTTACAGGAAAGTACTTGGGGTACAAAGAAGGTAAGATCTCACCCAATTTCTCTGTGGTGCTTTTGAAGTGCTTGTTAGTAATTTTGGCCTTGGCTGGTAGCAGCTTAGTGATGGGCCATGTTAATGGCCAATCTTTCCCCCGTCAGTTCGAAGAGCTACCCCGGATCAAACGGGAGGGCTGCCACCCTTCTGCGATCACTCGGGGGTCCTCTTCATGCTCATCGCCTCTCCAGGGCGACTTCCAACCCTTTTCAGGGTTCCCCAGCGGGAGAAAACCAGGCGGCGGAGAGAGTGATCGCCTCGCACATCTGCCAGCACCGCAATCTCAAACTGGAAGCCGGCTGTCCATTCTCTTCTTAAAAGCCTCCAGTGATGGAGCACCCACAATGTCTGGAGGCAGGTTGTTCCACAAGGACATGGAGGAGGAGGAGGAGGAGGAGGAGGAGAAGGAGAAGGAGGACAAGGAGGAGGAGGAGGAGGAGGAGGAGAAGAGAGGAGGAGGAGGAGAAAGAGGAGGAGGAGAAGGAGGAGAAAGAAGGAGAAGGACTAGGATGAAGAGAAAGAGGAGGAAAAGGAGGTGAAGGAGGAGGAGAAGAAGGAGGAGAAGGAGAAGATGAGAGGAGGAGGAAGAGGAGGAGAAGGAGGAGGAGAAAAAAGGAGAAGGACTAGGAGGAAGAAGAGGAGGAAAAGGAGGAGGAGGAGAAGAAGAAGAAGGAGAAGAAAAAGAAGAGAGGAGGAGAAGAAGGAAGAGGAGGAGAAGAGAGGAGGAGGAGAAGGAGGAGGAGGAGGAGGAGAAGAAGAAGAGAGGAGGAGAAGGAGGAGGAGAAGGAGGAGAAGAGAGGAGAAGGAGGAAGAGGAAGAGGAGAAGGACAAGGAGAAGGAGGAGGAGGAGAAGGAGAAGTAGGAGGAGGAGAGGAGGAGAATACTTGGCTAAACTGCTGGGTTTTTCACTCTCAGATAACTTTATGATCTGCATTAACTGAGGCACACAGAGAATTCTTCCTCCATTAAGTGGGTCAGCTCAGCCCAAAGGCACCCAGTTCCATCTTCTGTTTCCATCGAAGAGCAGTTGAGGCCAGTCCATTCGTTGCTGAGGTGCTGCCCCTCCCTCCCTCCCTCCCTACGGCCTTAATTCCTGCAACGACACCCGCTCTTCCTCCTCTTCCTTCTCCTCCACCACAGAAGATAAGCGCGACTTTGCCCGGGCCAGCCAGTCCCGTAGTTTCGACTCTAGAGTAACAGGGAAGTCAAAAAAAACGAGCGATGAGCACGTATCACACGAAGCAGTGTTACATACATAGTCCTCCACTTACGACCATTCGTTTAGCGACAGTTCAAAGTTACAACGGCACCGATGAAAGTGACTTCTGACTGTTTTCCACACTTACGAATATTGCAGCATCCCTGCGGTCACGTGGTCAAAATTCAGACCCTTGGCAACTGACTCACATTTATGACCGTCGCAGCATCCTGGGGTCACGGGATCACATTTTACGACCTTCTGACAAATCGGATGAGGAAGCCAGAGTCGCTTAACCAGGTTACTAACTTA
>NW_015389510.1:30404-32399 GCF_001527695.2 Protobothrops mucrosquamatus
GATGAAAGTGACTTCTGACTGTTTTCCACACTTACGAATATTGCAGCATCCCTGCGGTCACGTGGTCAAAATTCAGACCCTTGGCAACTGACTCACATTTATGACCGTCGCAGCATCCTGGGGTCACGGGATCACATTTTACGACCTTCTGACAAATCGGATGAGGAAGCCAGAGTCGCTTAACCAGGTTACTAACTTAACACCTGAAGTGGTTCACTTAACAACGGTGCCAAGAAAGGTCGTAAATTGGGGCAAAACTCACCAACTGTCTCCTTTAGCGACAGAAATTTGGAGCTCCATTGTGGTCGTAAGTTGGGGATCACTTGTACGGAGCTTTTGGGAACTGCATCATGGGGAGCTCCCAAATCGGAATTCCTGCCAGGTAGTCCTTGACTTCCGACCATAATGGAACCTGCCTATTGCAGTCATGAGACATGACAGTTGTAAAAAGGATAGGTTGATTTCAGCCGTCGTTAAAAAAAAATGCCACGGTCATTAAGCAAAGTGCCAGATTTGGGTAAAACCAGGAGTAGGCAACCTTGGCTCTTTTATGACTGGTGGACTTCAACTCCCAGAATTCCTGAGCCAGCATGGGGGAATTATGGCCCCCATCATGACTCGTGGACTTCAACTCCCAGAGTTCCTGAGCCAGCATGGGGGAACTATGGCCCCTTCATGACTCGTGGACTTCAACTCCCAGAATTCCTGAGCCAGCATGGAGGAACTATGGCCCCTTCATGACTTATGGACTTCAACTCCCAGAATTCCTGAGCCAGCATGGCTCAGCATGGAAACCTCTCCTTTTCCCTCAGCATGGCTGGCTCAGGAATTCTGGGAGTTGAAGTCCACGAGTCATAAAAGAGCCAAGTTTGTCTACTCCTGGGTGAAACTATCACAAAATACGCCAAATGGCCGCAAAAAGCTACAAGCAGTCATGCTCCCAAAGTTAGGTGGGGCGACCGCCAGAACTTCAGAATCGGGTTGTAACCAGCCTCCAAGTCGGTCTGTTGTAACTTCGGCCATTAAGTGACCTGTCATAAGTGGGGGACTATCTGGTTAGAGAAGGAGAGGCTGGCCTTAACCTGGAATTATTAAAGCCAAGCTGGATTCAGTTTGATGGAGCCACACTGCCATCTGCTGGCAGACAGCAGTTAAAATCCCCCCAGGCAGAATAATAATAATATTGTAATACAGAATAACAGAGTTGGGAGGGACCTTGGAGGTCTTCTAGTCCAACCCCCTGCAAGAGGAGAAAACCTAACGTATACCGTTTTCGACAAATGACTCTACAACAGTGGTTCTCAATCTTTTTAATGCCGCGACCCCAACCGGTCGTAAGTCGAGGACTAAACCAGTCATAAGTCGAGGACTACCCAACCTGTCATAAGTCGAGGACTTTCCCTGCCCGGGAGCGCCGTGCATGCGTGGTTCCGCCCCCTGCACTGGCCGAGGCGTAGCTGGCAAGCGGCAGAGATGGAGCAGGCCGACCACCAGCTGGCCCAGCCCAAGGGAGGTAAGGCCCCCTCCGGAAAAGGGGAAAAAAATGGAGGAAAAAAAAAATGGACAAAAAAAATGGCGGACAGCCTTGCTTGGCGACCCCCATGAAATGGTCGATCGATCCCAAATGGGGTCCCGACCCACAGGTTGAGAACCACTGCTCTACAATCTCTTCTTTAAAACCTCCAGTGATGGAGCATCCACAACTTCTGGTGGAAAGCCTTTCCACTGTTTTTAGGAAATTTCTCCTTAATTCCAGATTGCTTCTCTCGTTTAGTTTCCACCCATTGCTTCTTGTCCTGCCTTCAGGTGCCTTGGGGAATAGCTTGACACCCCTTTTGGATCCTGACCCCCTCTTCTTTGTGGCAGCCCCTGAGATATTGGAACACTACTATCATGTCACCTTCTTTTCATTAAACTAGACATACCCAATTCCAGTAACCGTTCCTTGTATGTTTTAGCCTCCAGTCCCCTAATCCTCTTTGTTGCTCTTCTCTG
>NW_015389510.1:32921-37360 GCF_001527695.2 Protobothrops mucrosquamatus
CTGCCTTCAGGTGCCTTGGGGAATAGCTTGACACCCCTTTTGGATCCTGACCCCCTCTTCTTTGTGGCAGCCCCTGAGATATTGGAACACTACTATCATGTCACCTTCTTTTCATTAAACTAGACATACCCAATTCCAGTAACCGTTCCTTGTATGTTTTAGCCTCCAGTCCCCTAATCCTCTTTGTTGCTCTTCTCTGCACTCTTTCTAGAGTTTCAGCATCTTTTTTACATCGTGGTGACCAAAACCGGATGCAGCATTCCAAGTGTGGCCTTACCAAGGCCTTGTAAAGTGCCATTAATACTTCACGTGATCTTGATTCTGTCCCTCTGTTAATGCAGCCCAGCACTGTGTTGGCTTTTTTGGCAGCTGCAGCACACGGCTGGCTCATATTTAGGTGATTGTGCCCTTAAGGATTCCGAGATCCCTCTCACAGTTACTGCTGTTAAGACAGGTTCCACCTATTCTAATGAAGAAGAGGTCAGAAGACCCTGTTGTCTGAGATGGTATAGGTTCTCCTGCTTAAGTGGGGGGGCTGGACTAGAAGACCTCCAAGGTCCCTTCTATTCTATTCTATTCTATTCTATTCCAAATTCTACTCTATTCTGTTCTGTTCTGTTCTATTCTATTCCAAATTCTATTCTATTCTGTTCTGTTCTATTCCAAATTCTATTCTATTATTCTATTCTATTCTATTCTGTATTCTATTCTATTCTGAATTCTATTCTATTCTGAATTCTATTCTATTCTGTTCTATTCCAAATTTTATTCTATTCTATTCTGAATTCTATTCTATTCTATTCTATTCTATTCTATTCTATTCTATTCTATTCTATTCTATTCTATTCTATTCTGTTCTATTCCAAATTCTATTCTATTATTCTATTCTATTCTGTTCTATTCCAAATTTTATTCTATTCTATTCTGAATTCTATTCTATTTTCTATTCTATTCTATTCTATTCTATTCTATTCTATTCTATTCTATTCTATTCTATTCTATTCTATTCTATTCTGTTCTGTTCTGTTCTGTTCTGTTCTATTCCAAATTCTATTCTGTTCTGTTCTCTTCTCTTCTCCTTGGCCTTTTACAGCTATTGCTGCCTTAAAGCTAGCTAAGAGTTGTTGCATGAAGAGGAACGGAAGCAACGCTGCTTGCTAAATCTCCAGGAAATGCTCGCTAAAAACGAAACCTCAAATGTAGACATGGGACGGGGCGACTGCCTGAACAGATGTGCTTAAAATACACTTAGAGCTGGATGATTATGCTGAAATATATTTTTGCTGACTCCACAAAGTAATGAAAGAGACAAGGGGAACGTACAAGGGTGTGTGTGTGTGTGTGTGCTAAGCTAGCGGCAATGGGGGTAAATGTGCTAATGGTTGCTGAATACAGGGAATCCTCAACTTACAATAGTTCGTTTAGTGACCTTCAAAGTTACAATGGCACTGAAAAATGTGACTTGTGACCGTTTTTCACACTTACGACCGTTGCAGCATCCCCGTGGTCACGTGATCAAAATTCTGCCGCTTGTCATATTTATTGTATTTGCAGCATCCTGGGGTCACGTGATCCCCTTGTGCAGGGGTAGGCATCCTTGGCTCTTTTATGATTTCTGGACTTCAACTCCCAGAATTCCTGAGCCAGCAAGGGGGAACTATGGCCCCCTTCATGACTGGTGGACTTCAACTCCCAGAATTCCTGAGCCAGCATGGGGGAACTATAGCTAGTCAAGCTATTTTCCAAAGCCCCTGAAGGCAGGACAAGAAGCAACGGATGGAAACTCATCAAGGAGAGAAGCAACCTGGAACTAAGGAGAAACTTCCTGACAGTTAGAACAATTAACCAGTGGAACTCCTTGCCTCCAGAAGCGGTGAATGCTCCAACACTGGAAGTTTTTAAGAAGAGACTGGACAGCCATTTGTCCGAAATGGTATAGGGTTTCCTGCCTGAGCAGGGGGTTGGACTAGATGATCTCCAAGGTCTCTTCCAACTGTGATTGTTATCCCCCTGAATAGAATAGAGCTGGAAGGGACCCGGGAGGTCTTCTAGTCCA
Source organism: Protobothrops mucrosquamatus (assembly GCF_001527695.2). Taxonomy (NCBI): domain Eukaryota; kingdom Metazoa; phylum Chordata; class Lepidosauria; order Squamata; family Viperidae; genus Protobothrops; species Protobothrops mucrosquamatus. The sequence continues at coordinate 34,978 of NW_015389510.1, forward strand.
GCCCCCTGCTCGAACAGGAGAACCTATACCATCTCAGACAGGTGAGTGTCTAGCCTCTTCTGAAAAATCTCCAGTGATGGGGCGCCCACGATTTCTGGGGCGAGCTGTTCCTGTGTCCTTTCTTGTGGGCAGAGTAAAGCTTTTGTAAATTTCCACATTGGTGTGTGGTTTATTCAGCGTTGCATGCCAGGCAGAACTAGTTTTCTGCGACAACACTATCCCAGTGACGGCGAACCTTTTAGAGACCGAGTGCCCAAACTGCAACCCAAAACCCACTTATGTATCGCCGGGTGCCGGGTGAGTGTGGCCCACTGGGCAGGCGCAGCTACAGTGGGCTTGGCAGACTGGGTGGGCGTGGCCACTGGAGGGGCGTGGCTGCAGTAGTCATGGCAGATTGGGTGGGCGTGGCCGGGGTGGGCGTGGCCACCTCGATGTTGCTTATGGGGAGGGACACCTGTGGGAGCCGGGCAGGGTTGGGGGGGATCCAGGGGGTCTCTGGCGGGTGGGATGGTGGGCTCCCCAGTGGCGGCTCCAGGCTGGCTGGCCTTAGGCCAGTGATGGCGAACTTTTAGAGACCACGTGTGCTGGGGCGATGGCGCGTGTGCCCACAGAGAGGACTCCGTGTGCCGCCTCTGGCACGTGTGCCATAGGTCAGGGCTTTTCAACCTTTTCACCCATTGTAACACTTTTAGGACATGGCAACATCCGAGTATCACCAGTCGCCTAGCAAGGTGTCCAAAACTTGATGACCAAAAAAAAAAGAAAAAAAGTGATAAAGTACAGGTAGTCCTCGACTTACAACAGTTCGCTTAGTGACTGTTACAATGGCACTGAAAAAGTGCCCCCCAAGCCACAGCCGAGCAAGGTACCTGCCTGTCCACCTGGCGGCACTCTTCCTCCTGTCTGAGGTTTTCATTGTTGTGAGCATTTCTGTTGAGGATTGGCAGCGGGGTGGGGGGGTGTTTGGTTTTTATTCCCCCCCCTCCGTCTGCTGGGTGGTTGCAGCAGGTTTTGGTCACTTCACACGACCCTGGGACACTGTGACCGTCATAAATATGAATCAGTTGCCAAGCATCTGAATGTAAATCACAAGACCCTGGAGAGGCTGCAACATTCCAGCTGATCGGCGCTTCTTCTGGGCTCAGCAGAAGCACCAGGATCAGTGCCGAGCTCCAACTGGAGCCTGGCGGTGATCCTGGCGCTTCCGCTGAGCCCAGTTGGAGCCTGGCGCTGATCCTGGTTCTTCCGCTGAGCCCTGACAGCCCCGAAGAAGCGCCGATCAGCTGGAAAGCGGCACTGATCCTGGTGCTTCCTCCGAGCCCTGACCGCCCTGCAGCTCCAGCCATCTCTCGCTCAGGCTTGTGCGGTGCTGCCACCGGTTCAGCTCATTCCCCTCCCCCGCTACCACTTTTCTAGGATGTTCGCGTACCACCTGCCAGGTGCCAATGTACCACAGGTGGCACCCCTACCACTGGTTGAAAAGCCTTGCCATAGGTTCACCACCACTGCACTCTTCTTTCACTTCAAGGCAAAACCCAACCCACAGCTTAGAAAGTAACAGAGACCTGTGGGCACCAGCTCCTGGCACCCCCTGTGGCACCTGTCTTACCTGGCGAGAAATCCTTCTCCAGAAGGTTGACTCCTGCGGGGTCTTCTCTGAGGGCATCGAGTTTCTCGTTCCAGTCTTCCCAGTTTACCTCTTCGACTCTAGAAAAAGACCCCCAGAGTTATACGTAGCAGTCGCGGACTCTTGCGAGTCTCACTGGGCCTCCTGCACCCTTTTTTGTGCTCGAGAGAGGCAAGGGAAGGTCCGTTTCTGAAACAGCCGCGTTTTGTACCCCAAGCGGGCGCGTGGTTAAGCTTACCGGAAAAACCACCGTTGGTCTTTCTTCTCCTCGGAGCCGATGGAGAGGAAACAGCCGGCTCTGTGGGTCTTCTTCCAGCACCACATCCAGTTTCTCTCTATCTCCAGGATAGCAATGGCTCTCTGCAAATAGAGGGAGGATGGTGAAGGGAGCTTATAAATCAGAGAGAGAGAGAGAGAGAGAGAGAGAAGGAGGGAGGGAGGAAGGGAGGGAGAGAGAGAGGGAAGGAAGGATGGAGGGAGAGAGAGAGAGAGAGGGAAGGAGGGAGGGAGGGAGAGAGGGAGGGAGAGGGAAAGGGAGAGGAAGAGGGAAAGGGAAAGGGAAAGGGAGAGAGAGAGAAGAGATAGGTGTGAGAGAGGATGGAGGGAAGGAGAGGGAGAGGGAGAGAAGAGAGATGTGAAAGAGAAGGAGGGAGGGAGGGAGAAGAGATAGATGTGAGAGGGAGGGAGGGAGGGAGAAGGAGAGGGAGAGGGAGAGAAGAGATAGATGTGAGAGAGAGAGAGAGGGAGGGAGGGAGG
>NW_015389510.1:38052-40247 GCF_001527695.2 Protobothrops mucrosquamatus
AAGATAGATGTGAGAGAGAGAGGGAGGGAGGGAAGGAGAAGGAGAGGGAGAGAAGAGATGTGTGTGTGAGAGAGAGAGAGAGAGAGAGGGAGAGGGAGGGAGGGAGGGAGGGAGAGGGAGAGGGAGAGAAGAGATAGATGTGAGAGAGAAGGAGGGAGGGAGAGGGAGAGAAGAGAGTGAGAGGGAGAGAAGAGAGATGTGAGAGAGAAGGAGGGAGGGAGAGGGAGAGAAGAGATAGATTTATGAGAGAGAGAGAAATGGAGGGAGAAGGAGAAGGAGAGGGAGAGAAGAGATAGATGAGAGAGAGGAGACATGATATGTGGATGGAGATAGATAGATAGATAGATAGATAGATAGATAGATAGATAGATAGATAGATAGATAGATAGATAGATAGATAGATAGCCACTGTCCCGATCGAAGGGGCCTTACCTGCAACTGCCAGACGCTCTGGCTGTACTCGGAGACGTTGGTAACGGTTTCACTCATCAGGGCAATCAGCATGTTGAGCAAGAGGATGTAGGTCAGGATGACGAAGAGGAGGACCAACAGCATCGCAATGTCACTGTACTTCAACTTCTCGTTGTACTCCAGGTCGCCCATGCCGATGGTGAACCTGAAGAGCTCCAGAGCAGCCTGAAATAGCCCCGAATATACGGCCTGGTCTTTAGAGTCGTCGCTGAGCGGGAGGGACTCGTTGCGGGCGGGATGGGGAGCGTCCCCGGTGAGAATGACGAGAGCTGCAAGGAGTCGTTGGAAGTTTCAGCCCTTCCTCCGCGCAACTTTTGGGCAACTTTCTCCGTTTAAGGGGGCAGGAGACCCAAAGTGGCTGGTTGATCTTTGGAGGCCCCGTTACTTGTTCATCTGAGCTTATTGTTTCATTTTTGTTTGCATCAAGATCCCAAGAAATGTGGATTCTGAATTCTTTACTACATGCTCTTTCCATGGCTGAGTCTTTCACTCATTGATTCATTCCTTCACTCACTGATTCATTCATTCATTCACTCACTCACTCATTCATTCCTTTATTCACTCATTCACTCATTTATTCACATTCACTTATTCATTCACTCACTCATTTATTCATTCACTCATTCGTTCGTTCACTCATTCATTTATTGATTCATTTACTCACTCATTCACTCATTTATTCACTTGCTCATTTATTCATTCACTCATTCGTTCACTCGTTCACTCATTCATTTATTAATTCATTTACTCGCTCATTCTCTCATTTACTCATTCATTCACTCATTCACTCGCTCATTTATTCATTCACTCACTTGTTCACTCATTCACTCGTTCATTTATTAATTCATTTACTCACTCATTTACTCACTCATTTATTCATTCACTCATTCATTCATTCCTTTATTCACTCATTCACTCATTTATTCACATTCATTCATTCATTCACTCACTCATTTATTCATTCATTCATTCATTCACTCATTCATTTATTGATTCATTTACTCACTCATTCACTCATTTACTCATTCATTCATTCACTCATTCACTCGCTCATTTATTCATTCACTCATTTGTTCTCATTCACTCATTCATTTATTAATTCATTTACTCATTCACTCATTTACTCATTATTCACTCATTCACTCGCTCATTTATTCATTCACTCATTTGTTCTCATTCACTCATTTACTCATTCATTCATTCACTCATTCACTCGCTCATTTATTCATTCACTCATTTGTTCTCATTCACTCATTCATTTATTAATTCATTTACTCACTCATTCACTTATTTATTCATTCACTCATTCACTCATTTATTCATTCACTCATTCATTTGTTCACTCATTCACTCATTCATTTATTAATTCATTTACTCGCTCATTCACTCATTTATTTATTAATTCATTTACTCACACTCATTCACTCACTCATTTATTCATTTATTCATTCACTCATTCATTCGTTTACTCATTCATTCATTTATTCATTCCTTTACTCACTTATTCACTCATTTACTCATTCATTCATTCACTCATTCATTTATTAGTTCATTTACTCACTCATTCACTCATTCATTCAGTCACTTGTTTGCTCGTTCATTCGATTTCTATGGCCACCCTTCTCAAACAAGAGACTCTGTCTGGATTCAGCTGGTGGACCTTCTGTCTGCTCAAAACTGAAATCTGCCCATCCTTTTTAAAGTACACCTGCCACAGAAATCCT
>NW_015389510.1:40383-46530 GCF_001527695.2 Protobothrops mucrosquamatus
CCAACCTTAAAGGTGCCTAATTTGAAAATCACTGTTCTAGATCAGTGGTGGCGAACCTATGGCACGGGTGCCAGAGGTGGCACTCAGAGCCCTCTCTGTGGGCACATGCGCCGTCTCCCCAGTCCTAGGCCTTCAGCTGGGTTTTATAAAACCTTTTCGCTTTAGGCCTCTGCCGCTGTGTACAAAAAAAAAAGGTTCAATCAATCAGTCAATTTCAACTTCTCGCGGGGGAAAAAAAATCTCGCAAAGTTGGCATTGATTGATTGAACTTTTTAGTCCCACCCAGTCTGCCATTACCACCGCAGCCACGCCCAGCCAATAGGCCACGCCCACCCAATGGGCCACACCCACCCGGCACCCGACGATGCATAAGTGGGTTTTGGGTTGCAGTTTGGGCACTCGGTCTCTAAAAGGTTCGCCATCACTGTTCTAGGTTATTCAAGTCTATTGCCAATGTTGCTAACACGAGTTAACCGGGCAGGAAATAAATAAATAAATACGGGTTGTCCTCGTTTAACAACTGCCCCGTACAGCAATCTTTCATCCTTATGACGAAAAAGCAACTTTGCCACCAGCCCTTGCAAATTATAGCCTTTGCGAGAAAGCGGAAGTCAGATCGTGAACGTTGTGTGATGTTTCACTCCGGAACCGCGTCGCTTAATGGCCAAGCTACCAGTTTCAACTGGGGTTGCTAAATGAGGGCGACCTATAATTGGCTGGCTTCGTTTAGATTCTGAGCTGCCCTGTGCAATCAGAAGTAATCCGATATTTGGAAACGGAAACGATCCGGTTGTTTGATCTACCTTCTGGATCATCACGATGTAGATTCCCGTCTGCTGGAGGCCTCGGGTGTAGTAGAGCGTGTTCACCCAGCCCAAAAGTAAGGCGAACACCATGGGCAGCACGTATTGTTCCACATCTGCAAAGTACATCACGGATGAGGTCAGGATGGCAAACGCCTGCACAAATCTGCCAGGGCCAGAGAGAGGAAGAGAAGCAGAGAAGAGCAACTGAATAATAATAATAATAATAATAATAATAATAATAATAATAATAATAATAATAATAATAATAATAATAATAATAATAATAATAATAATAATAAAAGTTGGAAGGGACCTTGGAGGTCTTCTAGTCCAACCCCCTGCTCAGGCAGGAAACCCTATACCATTTCAGACAAATGGCTGTCCAGTCTCTTCTTAAAAACTTCCAGTGTTGGAGCATTCACCGCTTCTGGAGGCAAGGAGTTCCACTGATTAATTGCTCTGTCAGGAAGTTTCTCCTTAGTTCTAGGTTGCTTCTCTCCTTAATTAGTTTCCACCCGTTGCTTCTTGTCCTGCCTTCAGGCGCTTTGGAGAATAGCTTGACTCCCTCTTCTTTGGGGCAGCCCCTGAGATACTGGAAGACTGCTATCATGTCCCCACTCATCCTTCTCTTCGTTAAACTAGACATACTCAATTCCAGCAACCGTTCCTTATATGCTTTAGCCTCCAGTCCCCTAATCATCTTTGATGCTCTTCTCTGTACTCTTTCTAGAGTCTCAACATCTTTTTTACATCGCGGTGACCAAAACTGGATGCAGTATTCCAAGTGTGGCCTTACCAAGGCATTGTAAAGTAGTATTAACACTTCACCGAGGTGTGTGCGTGTGTGTGTAACATGATAGCAGTCTTCCAATATTTGAGAGACTGCCACAAAGAAGAGGGGGTCAACTTATTTTCCAAAGGACCAGAAAGCCAGACATGAAACAATGGATGGAAACTAATCAAAGAGAGAAGAAACTGGAATTAAGGAGAAATTTCTTGACAGTGAGGGCAATTAACCAGGGGAACAGCTTGCCTCCAGAAGTTGTGGGTGATCAATCACTGGAAGTTTTAAAGAAGAGATTGGACAACCATTTGGTATAGGGTCTCCTGCCTGAGCAGGGGGTTGGACTAGAAGACCTCTAAGGTCCCTTCCAGCTCTATTCTGAATTTTGGGAATGTAATTGTCAACTCTGCAAACGAATTTGGCTGAAGCCATTCCCACTTTGTCTTTAGTTGCCACAGAATTCGGAAGGGGGGATGTGTACTTTTAAGGTTAGACTAAACAATAAATTGTCCTGTGGGAACCAAGGTCATTGCTGCCTGAATTTTGGTGGGCTGAAGTTTCCGTTAGAAAGCCCGCCAAAGGACTTCCGCTTCCGGATCGCGGCACCTTCAGCTGTACAAAGAGATCTCTCTCTTTGTCGGTTGTTTTCCCTCCTCCGGTAGACCCTTATGCAGGTCTTAAATCGCCCTGGAGGGGTGACTACTGTCGAGGAGGCTCTTGCTCAGCTGCGGTGGAGCGGTGGCTCCCCTTACAGTCCGAGCTAACTCCATAGGGCCGACAGAGAAGAAGATCGGCCAGTAAAATGGCCGATCACTTTGCTGCACCAGCTGAAGTCGGAAAATCATCTAAGCATAATGAACCACCATGGTGAATCCGGGTGAGACCTTTCCTCCCTCTCTCTGTCCTGACTATTTGCCTGTAAAAAGTTTTTGATCACTTCCCTGTCTTAAGAGAGCAGCTTCTGTCTATTTGGGAAAGAAAGTTTTAAAAGAACTAAAATAGTTAAAGTTTTATTGACTACTTGATTTTTATTTTTTTTTGGATACCTAAGGGCCCTGAAAAAAATAAAAAAGAAATGCTATATTTTTTACTTTATCTATTATACTGGAGATACCTGCTTTTGCTTTTTATGTTTCCTGGAAGAGATAAACTTTTATCTACTTGGAAGAAAGAGTTTACAGTCCACTGAGGACATCTAGTGGCAAAAAGTGCCATTACAACTGTATAGGTGGATATTTGTTGACCTTTTTGAAATACAGCCTCTACTAAAAGATCAAAGACTATTCTTGATCAAAGTCTATCTCACCATTGAAATGGAAGAAGCTTATCCACAGCTCGACTATGAACTTATATTGGAAAAGATTATGGAAACTACAAACTATATGAAAGCTTATATCAAATCTTGGAGAAAAATCAGAGATGATACTAGAGAACCACAAATTGACTTTCAACCATCGGTTCAAACTACAGACCAAAGAATAACGGAGGAAGAACAGAGCAACCTTAGAGAGGTTCCCACTGAGCAAGTTATACAACTGAATGAGACAGAGGAACTGCACTTACAATTTAATTATGAACTTACAGTAGAAACTACTGAGCAAATTAATTCTACACAATCCTACATACGACCTATGGAAAATATTGACGATCAAAGAATAACATTAACTGAACTATTTGATCTCCCAAAAATAACAGAGCTTGACATTCAGGTACAAGTTATTGAAAATTGTGACAATGTGGATAATCAACTAGCAACTTTAATAAGGAATAAAATTGACTATACTATTCAAACAATATTGGAAGAAAGAGAAGAGAACTTTGATTATTTTGATGTATTGAGAAATAGCCTTACTCAAATGTTGAGGTTTGATGATGCTGAGGCTTTATCTTGGAAACCGGTTTGGCATAGAAAGAAAGCTAGAGTTAGGTTTAAAAATGTGGTTTAAAATTCCACTGAATGGGTTAAAAAGGTTGTTGACACTTGGATTGTTTTAATAACAAATGAAATAGATGATTCTGTAAAAGGATATTTTTTGTAATAATATTTGGTATTAAAGATGATAAATAGTTGGAGGGGTAAATTTTACTTAATTGATTGATAGAATATATATTTAAAATAGAAATGTAGTTCTTTGGACTGATATCTTTATTTTAACTAAGATAACTATTTTGTAATAGAGGGAGAAGAGGAGATGTTTGCGATAAGAGAAATAATAGTATTAATAAATGATGTATTAGTTTAAGCCAAGGCTTTTCAACCAGTGGTAGGGGTACCACCTGTGGTACATTGGCACCTGGCAGGTGGTATGTGACCATCCTAGAAAAGTGGTAGCGGGGGATGGGAATGAGCCGAACTTGTGGCAGCACCGCACAAGCCTGAGCGAGAGACGGCTGGAGCTGCAGGGCTGTCAGGGCTCAGCGGAAGCACCAGGATCAGCGCCAGGATGCAGCTGGAGCTCGGCACTGATCCTGGTGCTTCTGCAGCATCTCCAGGGTCTTGTGATTTACATTCAGATGCTTGGCAACCGATTCATATTTATGACAGTCACAGTGTCCCAGGGTCATGTGAAGTGACCAAAACCTGCTGCAACCACCCAGCAGACGGGAGGGAATAAAAACCAAACACCCCCCCACCCCACCCCCACTGCCAATCCCCAACAGAAATGCTCACAACAATGAAAACCTCGGACAGGAGGAAGAGCGAGGCCGGGCGGGCAGGCAGGTGTCTTGCTCGGCTGTGGCTTGGGGGGCACTTTTTTCAGTGCCATTGTAACTTCGAACAGTCACTAAGCGAACTGTTGTAAGTCGAGGACTACCTGTACTTTATCACTTTTTTCTTTTTTTTTTGTCATCAAGTTTTTGACACCTTGCTAGGCGACTGGTGGTACTCGGATATTGCCATATCCTAAAAGTAGTACAATGGGTGAAAAGGTTGAAAAGCCCTGCATTAGTAGACGGGTGAAAAGCGGATGATAGACCCTGAGATCATCCAATTAATTTAAGACGTTCTTTAAAAAGTTTCATCTGTCGGAACCATGACACTAGCCACTTATGCGGCCCGGTGGCAGATAGGCTGCAGCCCAGAGGTTGGTGACCCCTGGTTTAGGGAATGAACAGATAAAAGAGGACAAAGCCCACAGCTGTATAACAGGCAGAGAAAAAAACACCGACAGAAGGGTCCCTGTTTTCTCAAACTGTACAAAGCATCAGTGGGAGATTTGTACTTTCAGGCCTGCAAGATTCTGTTAATGCAGCTTTACAATAAAGTAGAATTAGCTCACCTGATCATGTTTTCTGGGTGGTTTACCAAAGGTATAAAACCCCACTGGGTGATTTTGGGCCAATCCCTAGGAGACGGAGAGTTCTAGTCTCACCTGTAAAGCTGGCTGGCTGACCTTGGACCAATCCTTCTCTGTCAGCCCAGCCCACCTCACCGTGTTGTTGTTGTAGGTAAAATAGGAGGAGGAAGGAGTAAAGTATTGTGTATGTTCCCTACCTTGAATTATGTATAAAAATAATGAAGGTGGGATAAAAAGAAAGAGTGCAGAGAAAAGCAACAAAGATGATCAGGGGACTGGAGGCTAAAGCATATAAGGAACGGCTGCTGGAATTGGGTATGTCTAGTTTAACGAAGAGAAGGACGAGGGGGGACATGATAGCAGTGTTCCAATATCTCAGGGGCTGCCCCAAAGAAGAGGGAGTCAAGCTATTCTCCAAAGCCCCTGAAGGCAGGACAAGAAGCAACGGATGGAAACTAACCAAGGAGAGAAGCAACCTGGAACTAAGGAGAAACTTCCTGACAGTTAGAACAATTAACCAGTGGAACAACCTGCCTCAAGAAGCTGTGAGTGCTCCAACATTGGAAGTTTTTAAGAAGAGACTGGACAGCCATTTGTCCGAAATGGTATAGCGTTTCCTGCCTGAGCAAGGGGTTGGACTAGATCAGGGCTTTTCAACCAGTGGTAGGGGTACCACCTGTGGTACATTGGCACCTGGCAGGTGGTACGCGACCATCCTAGAAAAGTGGTAGCGGGGGAGGGGAATGAGCTGAACCGGTGGCAGCACCGCACAAGCCTGAGCGAGAGACGGCTGGAGCTGCAGGGCTGTCGGGGCTCAGCGGAAGCGCCAGGATCAGCGCCAGGCTCCAGCTGGAGCTCAGCACTGATCCTGGCGCTTCTGCTGAGCCCAGAAGAAGCGCCGATCAGCTGGAATGTTGCAGCATCTCCAGGGTCTTGTGATTTACATTCAGATGCTTGGCAACTGATTCATATTTATTTATTTATTTATTTATTTAATTACATTTATATCCCGCCCTTCTCCTTGCGGACTCAGGGCGGCTAACAATTAGATAAAATACTAACATACAATACACCTATTAAAATTAATTAAAAAGAAATATTTAAACTAATCTGATTAAAAGTAATTAAAACCCCTTTAAAATCCCTTAGGCCAGTCCCGCAAGCTGGAACAACCATGTCTTGAGGGCGCGGCGGAAGGAAGGGAGATCAGGGATCACCCTGATCTCTGGGGGCAGTTCGTTCCAGAGGGTGGGAGCTC
>NW_015389510.1:47285-50903 GCF_001527695.2 Protobothrops mucrosquamatus
ACAAAGCGAAGGTTGGAGACTGGGCGATAGTTGGCCAATACATCTGGGTTCAGGGAAGGCTTCTTAAGGAGGGGCCTCACCACCGCCTCTTTGAGGGCCGTGGGAAAGGCACCCTCCCACAGAGAAGCGTTTATAATTCCCTGAAGCCAGGCTCGTGTGCCCTCCCGAGCCGCCAGTACCAGCCAGGAGGGACACGGATTTATGACGGTCACAGTGTCCCAGGGTCATGTGAAGTGACCAAAACCTGCTGCAACCACTCAGCAGATGGGGAGGAATAAAAACCAAACACCCCCCACCCCATCCCCGCTGCCAATCCTCAACAGAAATGCTCACAACAATGAAAACCTCGGACAGGAGGAAGAGCGCCGCTGGGTGGGCAGGCAGGTGTCTTGCTCGGCTGTGGCTTGGGGGGCACTTTTTTCAGTGCTATTGTAACTTTGAACAGTCACTAAGCAAACTGTTGTAAGTCGAGGACTACCTGTACTTTATCACTTTTTTCCTTTTTTGGGGGGGGGGTCATCAGGTTTTTGACACCTTGCTAGGCGACTGGTGGTACTCGGATATTGCCATATCCTAAAAGTGGTACAATGGGTGAAAAGGTTGAAAAGCCCTGGACTAGATGACCTCCAAGGTCCCTTCCAACTTTACTATTATTATTATTATTATTATTATTATTATTATTATTATTATTATTATTATTATTATTATTATTATTATTATTATTAAAAATAAATATAAGGTGAACGTAACAGGAACATCTCTGAAAAGCAAAGCGACTGACAATTATATATGACAGCAGTTAGGATCTGGAATCAATTAGCGGTAAGAGTGGCGCAAATTATATAGCTAATCCTTCCAGAAAAACAGCAACGTATACGCACGTACAGGAATATTTCGAAGCAACTGTCCACTACAAGACTTTTCCACGAGAAGCGTCTTCTCCAGAAGTAAAAACTCTAAAAGGGAATAAACAGGGAGAGAAGTCAGAACACTGCATTATGACAGGGATGTGGGAAGGGGTGTGCAAGACCGGGTTCACACTGGCTAATTGTTAATTTTGGGGAGATTTTGCAAGGCTCTTGAGAGTGGAGATGAGCTACTTCCACCTAGCGTGCCAGTCTGCACTTAGATAGGAGCCAGCAGTGTGCTGCAGCTGCCAAAAAAGCCAAAACAGTGCTAGGCTGCATTAACAGAGGGATAGAATCAAGATCACGTGAAGTATTAATACCACACTTTACAAGGCCTTGGTAAGGCCACACTTGGAATACGGCATCCAGTTTTGGTCACCACGATGTAAAAAAGATGTTGAGACTCTGGAAAGAGTGCAGAGAAGAGCAACAATTTTCCAAAGCGCCTGAAGGCAGGACAAGAAGCAACGGGTGGAAACTGATCAAGGAGAGAAGCAACTTAGAACTAAGGAGAAACTTCCTGACAGTTAGAACAATTAACCAGTGGAACAACCTGCCTCCAGAAGCAGTGAATGCTCCAACACTGGAAGTTTTTAAGAAGAGACTGGACAGCCATTTGTCTGAAGTGGTATAGGGTTTCCTGCCTGAGCAGGGGGTTGGACTAGATGACCTCCAAGGTCCCTTCCAACTTTATCATTATTATTATTATTATTATTAACAAAGATGATTAGGGGACTGGAGGCTAAAGCATATAAGGAACGGTTGCTGGAATTGGGCATGTCTAGTTTAATGAAGAGAAGGACGAGGAGGGACAGGATAGCAGTCTTCCAATATCTCAGGGGCTGCCCCAAAGAAGAGGGAGTCAAGCTATTCTCCAAAGTGCCTGAAGGCAGGACAAGAAGCAACAGATGGAAACCGATCAAGGAGAGAAGCAACCTAGAACTAAGGAGAAACAATTAGAACAATTAACCAGTGGAACAACCTGCCTCCAGAAGCGGTGAATGCTCCAACACTGGACGTTTTTAAGAAGAGACTGGACAGCCATTTGTCCGAAATGGTATAGGGTTTCCTGCCTGAGCAGGGGGTTGGACTAGATGACCTCCAAGTCCCTTCCAACTTTATTATTATTATTATTATTATTATTATTATTATTATTAGTTCATGCCATGGCATGGTGGCAGCAATCTGTTGAGAAGAGGGCTTCTTAAACCTTTAACTGCAGACCGCTGGTCCCATATCAATTGCAGAAATGCAAGTATGAATACAGGTAGTCCTCATTTTATGACAATAGGGACCAGAAAAATGTGTCGTTAAACAGTGAGGTTGTTAAGCGAGACACCCCACGATTGCAATTTACCATCTTCCCTCCTGAATGTCGATGGAGATTCTCTGTCCTCCAGGTTCATGGTTGTCCCAAAGGTGCTTTTTTCAGGAGGCCACTGGACTTTCTTGTTTTTTTTTGAAGACGTTTCACTTCTCCTCCCAGAAGCTTCTTCGGCTCTGACTGGGATGGTGGGGAGTGGAAGGATTTATACTCCTTGCAGACAACTGGTCATTTGCCTCCTTTTAGAGAGTCGTTGAGGCCACTTGGAGGTTTGTCTGTGTCCTCCGGGTCCCCTGAGTGGGTGCAAATGGGTGTGGAGCCTTCTTGGAACTGCGGAAAGGACCGTGTTGTAGTTACTAGAAGAGAGAGTCTGCTCCAAGAAGTTCCAAGTTCCAAGAAGTTCCAAGTAGGCTCCACACCCATTTGCGCTTCTCAGGACATAGATAAACCTCCAGGTGGCCTCAACGACTCTCCAAAAGAAGGCAAAGGACCAGCTGTCTGCAAGGAGTATAAATCCTTCCATTCCCCACCATCCGGTCAGAGCTGAAGAAGCTTCTGGGATGAGAAGCGAAACGTCTTCAAAGGAAAAACAAGAAAGTCCAGTTGCCTCTTTAAAAAGCATCTTTGGAACAATCTTCCCTGCTGGCTTTGACTTTCCTTGTCGGAAGCTGGCTGGAAAGGTCACAAGTGGTGATCACATGACTCCCCCCCCCCAGGATGCCGAAACCATTATAAATACACGCCGCTACCTAAAACTGCAATCTTCCGGTTGCTACGACAGTCATCAGTGCAAGTAAGACGCTTCTTCAGTGCTATTTTAACTTCAAACTGTTCTTAAACAAATGGTCGTAAGTCAAGGATTGCCGGTACGTGGAGTTATGACAAGCACAATGCTGCAAACGCTGTTTGCAGGAAAGGCATTCCAGCTTGACCACAATCGGGACTACAATTTCCCTTGCTAAGCAAAACGGTGGTTAAGTGAATCCCGCCCAGTTGTATGAACTTTTTTTTTTGCCACGGTTAAGCGGCTCGCTGCAGTTGTTCAGCGAATCACGTGGTCATTAAGCGGATCTGGCTTCACCCGCTGACTCTTTTTTTTGTCAGAAGCCGGCAGGGGAAGTCTCAGATGGCGATCACGTAACCCCGAAATGCTGCAACCGTCGTAAACACACATGCTGCTAGCTAAAGTTGCAACTTAACAGTTGCTGCAACCAGTCAGCAAAGTCATAGGTGCCAGTAAGACCCCTTTTTTTCACTGCTGTTTTAACTTGGTTTGTTAAATGAATAGTCGTAAGACAAGGACTGCATCTATTAAAAATATGTTTGTGGTTAGAGGAGCTGTGAACGAAAAGGACACCTTACCTGAGCAATGAGGAGATAAATGCC
>NW_015389510.1:51111-56560 GCF_001527695.2 Protobothrops mucrosquamatus
CTCCCAGAATTCCCCAGCCAGCATGCTTTAAGATGGGTGGGCTTCAACTCCCAGAATTCCCTAGTCAGCCTGCTTTATGAGGGGTGGATTTCAACTCCCAGAATTCCCCAGTCAGCATGCTTTAAGATGGGTGGACTTCAACTCCCAGAATTCCCTGGTCAGCCTGCTTTAAGATGGGTGGGCTTCAACTCCCAGAATTCCGTAGTCAGCCTGCTTTATGAGGGGTGGATTTCAACTCCCAGAATTCCCCAGCCACCCAGCTTTAAGATGGGTGGACTTCAACTCCCAGAATTCCCCAGTCAGCATGCTTTAAGATGGGTGGACTTCAATTCCCAGAATTCCCCAGTCAGCATCCTTTAAGATGGCTGAATTTCCACTCCCAGAATTCCCCAGTCAGCATGCTTTAAGATGGGTGGACTTCAACTCCCAGAATTCCCCAGCCAGAATGCTTTATGAAGGGTAGATTTCCACTCCCAGAATTCCCCAACCAGAATGCTTTAAGATGGGTGGACTTCAACTCCCAGAATTCCCTAGCCAGCCATGGGAATTGAACTCCATGAATCTTAAACTTGACAAGATTGGGCATCCCTGATCTAGATCTTCTATATTTCATCTGAAGTACCAGAATCCTTCTGTGCCATTTCCAAAGGGATAATAACCTCTTCCACACCATCACCCAAGTCATTGACGCAAATGTTGAATTACACAGGACCCAGGTCCTCTTCTCAAGGCTTCCCTCCTCTCTAAAATGACCACCTCCCCAGGTGCAAAACAGATAGCCCACTGGGCATTCCTCACTAGTATGATTTATATTTTAGCATTTTATGCAAGAGATTATCATGAGATAAAGGTTTGGAGTTTTGATGAGATCCCGGTAAACTATGTCTACAGCATTCCCCCTATCTACTAAGGGAAAAATTCTACCAAAGTTGGTGAAATTAGTCTTGCATGATTTGCTTATAATTTGCTTATAGCCTGGAGAAGGGCTTCTGAACATGTTATTTAAATAAAAGACATCAATGCAACTTGATCAGAACTTTGGAAACATATTCTTAGTTTGGATTGATACCGTTATTAGTTTAAGTTTTTTAACCCTTCTTTTTTTCCAGGAGTTCAATAAAGGCAGGCCTAGACTTAACAACAGTTTGTTTAGTGACTGTTCAAAGTTACAATGGCACTGAAAAAGGTGACTTATGACCGCTTTTCGCACTTACAACCGTTGCAGCATCCCTGTGATCACGTGATCAAAATTTGGACACTTGGCAACTCACTCATATTTATGACAGTTGTAGTGTCCTGGGGTCACGTGATCCCCTTTTGCGACCTTCTGACCAGCAAAGTCAATGGGGAAGCCAGATTCACTTAACAACCGGGTTACTAAATTAACAACGGCAGTGATTCACTTAGCAACGGTGGCAAGAAACGGGACAAAACTCCCTTAACAAATGTCTCACTTAACAACAGAAATTTTGAGCTCGATGGTGGTTGTAAGTCGAGGACTACCTTTAGGTATTCTCCTTTTTTTGAGAGAGAGAGAGTTCAGTTGGACTTACAGAAAGGGTCTAACTCAAAGTCACCCCATTCCCTTTACCAAAAGCATCCATTTGTTTAAAGACTATTTACCTCGCCCTTTAGAGGCCTGTAGTAACCAGTGGCTGTGAAGACCAGCATGTAAATCAGATGGAGGAATAAACTGATGAAAAACCTTTTTCTAATGAAGGATTCCCACTTGTGCTGAAGTAGCTTGTTCAGAGGCTCCAGGACCACCATTTTGTACCGGTTCTGTGGAAGGGAGAATGTCAGGGAATTGAGCAGCTGTTGGTGTACAAAATGGAGTGGGAGATGCTGACACAAACTTGTAGTTTTATATAAATAAATATGTTTTACATCTACATAGATGCAGCAAACTAGATAGTCTGGCAAACAGAGGCATCGTGTGGTAAATCAACACAACAGGAACATCATGAGGTAAATCAACACAATAGGGGCATCATGAGATAAAGCAACACAACAGGAACATCATGAGGTAAATCAACAAACAGGGGCATCATGAAGTAAATCAACACAACAGGAACATCATGAGATAAAACATAGCAGGAGCATCATGAGGTAAATCACAGAGCACAAAAGGACACTCAGAAGAAAAAGGTGGGAAAAAAGGGAACCTCCCCCTCCACACCCACAGGAACCAATCACAGCACAGATTGCCTCACATAGCACTCTCCAACAAATCAATTACAAGATGCAAATATTTCTTTTAACTAAGACAGTTGTTCTCCGTTGATAACAGAAGAATAGGAAGTAATCTGAGATCTATTAGCTTATTACTTTTGAAGATGTGTGTATCCATCATTTTCCTCTCTTTTTCAAAATGTATCAACATGAGTGCATCTCTTTGCCTCAGGGGTATGTCTCCCACTATTCTTTTGGAAGGGATCCTCTCCGGTTTCTAAACTGTCAGGGAATTGCTCAGCCGGTGTCCAAATGAAGTCAGAGACACTGACACATACTTGTAGCTTTATATAAATAAATATATTTTACATATACATATACAGCAAACAAGATAGTCAGGCAAACAGGAGCATCGTGAGGTAAATCACAGAGCACCCAGAACAAAAAGGCGGGAAAAAAGGGAACCTTCCCCTCCACACTCACAATAACCAATCACAGCGCAGATTGCCTCACACAGGAGCCAGCACCCTCCAATCAATCAACCACAACTGTGTGTTTTGGCTCACTGTACAATCCCACTGCTCCAGCTGCTAAATTTAAATAACTTAACAGAGAAGGAAGGGAGATTCAAAGCACACCTTCTCAGTTAGTACCATAGTCTTCAGTCCCCATTAGACCAGGAGTCTCCAAAGTGGTCGGAACTGAACCCCAGTTTGGAGACGCTTATGTTGTGTTGTGTTGCTGAAGTGTTTGGAGATACTCTCTAGATACAACCCCTATAATTTCAGCCCAGACCAGTATGGGGAAAGCATTGAATTTATCTAAACCCCCACATATAGAAACTGGATGAAAATAACACTGTCCTTTATTCCCAAAGCAGTTTAAAGAAAATAGAATAAAGCACCTTATAAATTCTAAAAAAATTATCCTGAGCCAACTTTTTCAGAAAGGGTTTTGCCCAGAAGAAGGAAAGAAGAATGGATAGATGGAAGGAAGGAAGGCAAAAAAGAAAGGAAGGAGAAAAAGAGGAAGGGAGGGAGGGAAGGAAGGAGAGAAGGAAGGAAGGAAGGAAGGAAGGAAGGAAGGAAGGAAGGAAGGCAAAAAAGAGAAAGGAAGGAGAAAAAGAGGAAGGGAGGGAGGGAAGAAGGAAGGAAGGAAGGGAAGGAAGGGAAGAAAGAAGGCAAAAAAGAGAAAGGAAGGAGAAAAAGAGGGGGAAGAAGGAAGGAAGGAAGGAAAGAGGAAGGAAGAGGAGAGGAGAAGAAGGAGGAAAAGGACAGAGAAGATCCCGAGAAGGACCATTCCTGGCTGGATCTACTCACTGGAGTGTTACTGCTGTAGGCCAGGATCTCCAGCACTGAGTTCTCCTCACAGGTGTCGATGGAGGTCAGATCGTAGAGGGAGATGTGGATGGGACCATAAGTCCACTCGGTGAACTTGCGTGAAAGGTGCTGGAACTTGGGATCCTTGATCTCCCGGTGGAGAATGTGCTTGAGGATCTGGGGAGACCAAAACACTTGAGTTGGTGACAGGGCTGTCTCTAGGGCTCAGGTCAAAATGATCTCAGTATCCAGCCATCATCTTGGCAATTTTGACCTTCCTGAAGTCACCTCTGATAACTAATCTACAGAATCAAAAAAACTTCTCCTCAAACACAATTCTCTTTGGAATTTATCCTCTTGCACCTGACTAGGTCCACCACTCCTTTTTTCTACTCTTATCTCCAAGATCAAGAAAAGGTGAGAACGCACCCTGAGGTCAAGGTAACACACCACAACATAGTCCAGTGGTGGCGAACCTATGGCACAGGTGCCAGAGGCGGCACTCAGAGCCCTCTCTGTGGGCCCGTGCGCCGTCGCCCCAGTCCTGGGCCTTCAGCTGGGTTTTATAAAACCTTTTCGCTTTAGGCCTCTGCCGCCATGTGCAAAAAAAAAAAAAAGATTCAATCAATCAGTTAATTTCAACTTCTCGCAGGGAAAAAAGATCTTGCAAAGTTGGAATTGATTGATTGAACTTTTTAGTCCCACCCAGTCTGCTGTTACCACTGCAGCCACGCCCAGCCAATGGGCCACACCCACCCAATGGGCCATGCCCACCCAATGGGCCACGCCCACCCGGCACCCGACGATGCATAAGTGGGTTTTGGGTTGCAGTTTGGGTACTCGGTCTCTAAAAGGTTCGCCATCACTGACATAGTCAGACAAATAATATGGTGAAGTACAGTTAGTCATCGACTCACAATCACAATTGAGCCCCCAATTTTCCGTTGCTAAGCAAGACAGTTGTTAAGTGAGTTTTGCCTCATTTTAAGAACATTCTTGCCACCGTTGTTAAGTGAATCACTGCACTGGTTAAGTTAGTCACACACTTGTTAAGTGAATTTGGCTTCCCCATTGACTTTGCTTGTCAGAAGGTCACCGTATTGATCGCATAACCCCAGAACACTGCAACCGTCATAAATACAAGTCAGTTGCCAAGTGCCTAAATTTTGATAACGTGACCAAAGGGCTGCTGCAATGGTCGTAAGTATGAAAAAAACGATCATCAGTCTCTTTTTTCAGTGCCATTGTAACTTCGAACGGCCACTAAACGAATATGCGTAAGTCGTGGACTACCTATCCTGGCAAGGAGGGGGACTACCTCGACTTTCCCAGTCTTCACGGCCAGCTTCAAAGGGGTCAGCTGCTTCCGGTTGACAATCTCTTCCAACTTGCAGGAAGGGTCGATTTCGTCCCCTTTCATGAGGATCTTGTCGTACATGTTGACCACGAGCTCGGTGTTCTTCTCCGTATTGTTGGCCACCATCACCAGCGCATGGAGGGCAGTGTTGCCTATGGAGTCCTGTTCGTTCAGTCTGGCGTTCTGGTGAGGGTTATCCAGGAGATACATGACGACCTCTGGCTGGTTGGTGCAAGCAGCCAAGGACAGAGGAAGTTCACCTGGGAGAGAGAGAACGATGGGCCAAGGTTGCAATGAGCATCAGGGACGTCCAACCTTGGGTAGTTGGAGACATGGCTAGCTGGGGAATTCTGGGAGTTGATGTCCACAGGTCTTCCGGTGCCCAAGGTTGGACATCCCTGATCTACAGTCAGTGGTGGGATTCAAATATGTGAACAATCGGTTCTCTGTGTGGATGCTGCTTCCGGATGTCCATTCTGGGCCTGGGCAACAAAGAATTAGCTACCGGTTCTGCCGAAGTGGTGCGAACTGGCTGAAATCCACCACTGTCTACAGCAGGGATGTCAAACTCAATTTCATAGAGGGCTGCATCAGCATTGCG
>NW_015389510.1:56630-58767 GCF_001527695.2 Protobothrops mucrosquamatus
TCTACAGTCAGTGGTGGGATTCAAATATGTGAACAATCGGTTCTCTGTGTGGATGCTGCTTCCGGATGTCCATTCTGGGCCTGGGCAACAAAGAATTAGCTACCGGTTCTGCCGAAGTGGTGCGAACTGGCTGAAATCCACCACTGTCTACAGCAGGGATGTCAAACTCAATTTCATAGAGGGCTGCATCAGCATTGCGGTTGTCCTTGGGGGGCTGGGTAGGTGTGGCCAGGGTGGGCATGGCCTACTGGGTGGGCGTGGCTGGAGTGGGTGTGGCCTACTGGGTGGGCATGGCCAGCTCTACATCATTTGTGTCAAGGGTGCCTGTGGGGGCCTGGGCAGGAGTGGGACAGATCTGAGAGTCTTTGGCACAAGGGGGTGGGACCAGGGCAAGCACCAAGGCATGGTCCACTGGAACAGCCTGCTGAAACCCCAAGCTGGATATGTGAAGTAGGCGAGGGCCATTTGCTGGCCACTTCCAGGCGATGGTGCATTTCTTCATTCCTCACAATGGGTGACACCTCCCAGCATGCACCCAAGGGGCAGGGCCGACATGGCAGGGGCTGGTTCCTCGCTGTTTCCAGACGGCCTTGTGGAGCTAAGACTGAATGCGTTTCAGCATAGATGGCCACCACAAAATTGTACATTGGCTCTCGGCCAGCTTGGGCCAGGGCCAAGGCAGCGGGGGCCGTTCCCTCACTGTTTCCAGGATGGCTTCGCAGGTCGCATGAAACTACGTCACGGGCTGCATCCGGCCCCCAGGCCTTGTGTTTGACATGTCTGGTCTACAGTGTCCCCTGGAAAACATTTGTACAGTAAATGGATTCAATTTGCATTTTTTTGTACCATAGCTTGCCTGACATAATTCTCTCTCGTGTTCAGCATCTAGACAGGGAGTCCTTGCTTAACAACCGCAACTGGGACCTGTAACTCCATCACTAAGTGCCACGAAACATCACACGACTGCGATGGGCCTACAAGCTCACTTCCCCTTTGGCAGTTAAGCAACGGGACTGCAATTTAGGATTTTACTTCTGCTTTCTGTATTCACTCTGCTTGTCACATGCGTGTATGTCCGTGGGAAGCCGCGACAGTTGTAAATTAGTCTTCCTTTAATCTTTCTTAATTTTAACTCTTTTATAGTCAAAACATACCAAGTATCAAAAAAGACGAGTACCATACACATTTTTCCCATAAGGAATAAGGTAGTGGGTCACAAGGCAGCCGACACCGACAAGTTCTAGCTCAGGGGTAGGCAACCTCGGCTCTTTTATGACTCATGGACTTCAACCCCCAGAATTCCTGAGTCAGCTATTCTGACTCAGGAATTCTGGGAGTTGAGGTCCATGAGTCATAAAAGAGCCGAGGTTGCCTACCCCTGTAGCTTATGCATTGAGTACCAAACAAATGATGAGTACAAATTTCGGGTTAAAATACGTTGAGTACCAAATTAGATGAGTTTCGTGTAAAAACTCATCTGGCCCTAAAAACGTCACTTGGCCATAAAAACCTCCGTGGGTACCCACGTGTGTTTCTGTGGAACGAAAACTGAGTTTTCTCTTGCTAGCCATACCGAAATAAAAGAAGGCCCCTTTGCGCTGGTGCTGGAAGAAATGACCAGAAGCTTTGGCGTGGACATCAGCCTCGTTCTCCACCAGGAGCTTCACAAGATCTAAGTTCCTCTTCTCGATGGCGATGTGGAGGGCTGTGTGGCCTGCAGAGATGGTGAAAAATGGCAGCGGAGAAAGATGGAAGGGTTATCCGGGGGTGTCTGGAAGTTTAGGTCAAAAGAGGCAAGATGGCGGCCGCCATAGGGCCATGTAGAAGAACCAAGAAGATGAAGAAGAATCAAGAGGAAGAAGGAGAACCAAGATGAAGAAGGAAGAGGCGGCAGCCAGAGAGAAGAAGGCAGCAAAAAGAAGGAAGGAAGGAAGGAAGGAAGGAAGGAAGGAAGGAAGGAAGGAAGGAAGGAAGGAAGGAAGGAAGGAAGGAAGGAAGGAAGGAAGGAAGGAAGGAAGGAAGGACTTCCAAACTATCCCAACTGTAGATCGACTTCCATCCACCCCACCCTACAAAGCAGAGTCCTCCACCCTCACCGTCCCAAGAAGGGGCCTTACCTTTGTAGTGGCTGTCAGTG
>NW_015389510.1:63193-66336 GCF_001527695.2 Protobothrops mucrosquamatus
TTTTTCTTTCTTTCTTTCTTCGTTCCTTCCTTCCTTTCTCTTTCTTTCTTTCTTTCCTTCCTTCCTTCTTTCTTTCTTTTAAATAATATTTTATTGATTTTCTCTTTATTACATTTCATTAGTGCTTAGTAAACGTCTTGTCTGGATTGATTTCTTATATTTAGTAGTAGTAGTAGTAGTAGTAGTAGTAGTAGTAGTAATAATAATAATAATAATAATAATAATAATAATAATAATAATAATAATAATAATAAAGTTGGAAGGGACCTTAGAGGTCTTCTAGCCCAACCCACTACTCAGGCAGGAAACCCTATACCATTTCAGACAGGTGGCTGCCCAGTCTCTTCTTAAAAACCTCCAGTGTTGGAGCATTCACGACTTCTGGTGGCAAGCTGTTCCACTGGTTAATTGTTCTAACTGTCAGGAAGTTTCTCCTTAGTTCTAGGTTGCTTCTCTCTTTAGTTATTTTCCACCCGTTAATAGAAGTTAAATTCTTACTCTCTGTCCCGTTTTTTCCAGCCATTGATAAAATCAGTTCCACGTTTGAAAATATTCTGTACCTTCTTTGTCTTTAATCCTCAAAGTGAGGCTGTCCGTTTCAGCACAGTCTAATATTTTCCTGATTATCTCTCCATCCAATTTCTTCGTTTTTCCAGTGCTGAGCAAATACAATCCTTAATACAGGTAATGTTAAATATACACTTTGTTTATCAGGTTTTTCTGGAATTATGCCTAATAAAAAAAAGTTCAGGTTTAAAATCTACGTGTTTCCCTAATATTTTCTCTGACCAAGTATGTATTTTTGTCCAATTTTTTTTTTTTGGCTTTAATACATGTCCACCACAAGTGATAGTATGTACCAGGTTTTGGGTTACATTTCCAATGTTTACTAGACCAGGGCTTTTCAACCAGTGGCACGGGTACCACCTGTGGTCCATTGGCACCTGGCAGGGGGTACGCGACCATCCTAGAAAAGTGGTAGCGGGGGAGGGGAATGAGCTGAACCGGTGGCAGCACCGCACAAGCCTGAGCGAGAGACGGCTGGAGCTGCAGGGCTGTCAGGGCTCAGCGGAAGCGCCAGGATCAGCACCAGGCTCCAGCTGGAGCTCTGCACTGATCCTGGCGCTTCTGCTGAGCCCAGAAGAAGCACCAATCAGCTGGAATGTTGCAGCATCTCCAGGGTCTTGTGATTTACATTCAGGTGCTTGGCAACTGAATGACGGTCACAGTGTCCCAGGGTCATGTGAAGTGACCAAAACCTGCTGCAACCACCCAGCAGACGGGGGGAATAAAAACCAAACACCCCCCACCCCACTCCCACTGCCAATCCGCAACAGAAATGCTCACAACAATGGAAACCTCGGACAGGAGGAAGAGCGCCGCCGGGTGGGCAGGCAGGTGTCTTGCTCGGCTATGGCTTGGGGGGCACTTTTTTCAGTGCCATTGTAACTTCGAACAGTCACTAAGTGAACTGTTGTAAGTCGAGGACTACCTGTACTTTATCATTTTTTTCTTTTGGGGGGGGGTCATCAAGTTTTTGACACCTTGCTAGGCGACTGGTGGTACTCGGATGTTGCCGTATCCTAAAAGTGGTACAATGGGTGAAAAGGTTGAAAAGCCCTGTACTAGACCTATTTTTAAACATTTTTGCAGGTGGTAAGTGCCATCTATAAAACATTTTATACATATTTTCTTGATATGAAGTCGCCATTGTCAATTTTTACCGCTTTCTTTCCCATAAATTTTGTCGTTTCTCTAGTTCTATATTATATCCAAAGTTTTTCGCCCATGTTATCATGGTTTCTTTCACTAATTCATCTTCCGTTTTCAAACTCAGTAAAAAAAATTATAGAATTTCTGAATCAATTTTTCATGCGAGGTGAATAACATCGGATCAAACATGGTCTGGTCTTTATAGAAACCACGTATTTTAACGTTTTTATTATATCTCGGTTGCATTTGCAGTCGAGGCCACCATGATAAGTCAATACCCATCCCTCCATTTCAAGATTGTGTTTAGAAGCATCAAGAACATTGCTGGCCTTTATATTTAACCACCGTCTGTCTAAAGTGGAAAAAAACAGAGTCCCGAGGATTGTGAGATCTTTCTTCTCCTTTTTTTGATCCTTGTGAGAATTTTTTTACCCCCTGTGTTAGGTTTGTCATGTGCCATCCCCCCAGGGGTCCCATAGAATCAAGTGGATATTTGCTTAAAAACCCAAATATGCTTTCTTTGAAAAGAAAGAGGTCAAAAGAGAGAAAAAATAAATAAGATTGTGCAAAAAGGGATGTGGTGAGGATCAGAAAGGTTTTTGAGGCCTGCTTTGGTGTCCTGGGGGGGGGGGTACCCAGACAGCTGCCTGATGCATTATGCGCTGATGTGAATGGATCGAATATCGATGTGTCTAGTCCTCATGGTGGAGAAGGCGACCGCATTTTTTTTCCAAATGGGTGAGGGGAAAATTCTAGGAGACCTAGAACTGGTCTTCATTCAGGGTCTGGGGGGGGGGAGAAAATTGTACAGAGTAAGAGCAAGGAATTCTTGCATAAAATGAAAGGAAAGGAAATAAATATGATACATTAAGATACGATACGATACGATACGATACGATACGATAATACAGGTAGTCCTTGACTTATGACTACAACTGAGTCCAGGATTTTTGTTGCTAAGTGAGACCGTTGTATAAAGTGTGTTTTGCCTCCTTTTATGACCTTCGTTGTTAAGTGAATCTCTGCAGTTGTTAAGTTAATAACATGGTTGTTAAGTGAATCTGGCTTCCCCATGGACATGGCTTGTTAGAGAATCGCAAAAGAGGGATCGCGTGATCCCGAGGACGCCACAGCTGTCATAAATATGAACCAGTAGCCCAGTGACTGGGTTTTGATCACATGACCATGGGGCTGCTGCAACGGTCGTAAGTGTGAAACCCAGTCGTAATTCGCTTTTTTTCCAGTGCCCTTGTAACTTCAAACATTCGCTGAATGAATAGTTGTAAATGGAGGACTAGTGTAGAACACAATATAGTTCAATACAACGAAATGCATGTCTTATCATTTATTAAATAGGTCTAGCACTGAAGGGAACACTGTCATCCCTTGTGACACATCCCTTGTGACTTATATTTTCTCCTTTTGGAGGA
>NW_015389510.1:67547-71435 GCF_001527695.2 Protobothrops mucrosquamatus
GGGGGCACTTTTTTCAGTGCCATTGTAACTTCGAACAGTCACTAAGAGAACTGTTGTAAGTCGAGGACTACCTGTACTTTATCACTTTTTTCCTTTTTGGGGGGGGTCATTAAGTTTTTGACACCTTGCTAGGCAACTGGTGGTACTCGGATGTTGACATATCCTAAAAGTGGTACAATGGATGAAAAGGTTGAAAAGCCCTGGACTAGAAGACCTCCAAGGTCCCTTCCAACTCTGCAAACTCGGTGGGATTATTATTATTATTATTAATAATAATTATTGTTGTTGTTATCTCCTGCTTGAACAGGGGGTTGGACTAGTAGATCTCCAAGGTACCTTCCAACTTTATTATAATTATTGTTGTTATTGTTATTATTGTTGTTATTATTGTTGTTGTTATTATTCCGGCCTGTGAATATCTCTCTTTTAAATGCAGACTCCAAAGACATTTTGCAAAGAGGAAGGGCCAGTTTGCTGGAGTGGACTTAAAACCACAACTGAGCCCAAAATTTATGTTGCTAAGTGAAACATTCGTTAAGTGAGTTTTGCCCCATTTTACGACATTTCTTGCCACCGTTGTTAAGCGAATCACTGCAGCTGTTAAGTTAGTCACGCCGTCGTTAAGCGAATCTTGCTCCCCGTTGACTTTGCTCGGCAGAAGGTCGCCAAAGGGGATCACGTGACACCCCGGGGACGCTGCGACGGTCATAAATATGAGTCAGTTGCCAAGTGTCCAAATTTTGATCATATGACCACGGGGAGGCTGCAACGGTCGTAAGTGTGAAAAACGGTCATAATGCACATTTTTCAGTGCCGTTGTAACTTCCAACAGTCACTAAACGAACGGTTGTAAGTCAAGGATGATCTGTAGTATAGGGCTTAAATGCTGGACATTTTTTTAAGGGCAGGAAATCCCCTTTTTATCACTCTGACCAGCAACAGCAGCAGTTACCAAGTGAGACGGCAGTTTAAAGATAGTCCTCAACTTATAACTGTTCATTTAATGACCGATCAAAGTTACAACAGCACTGAAGAAAGGGACTTATAACCGTTTTTCACACTTGCGACCGTTGCAGCATCCCCGTGGTCACCTGATCAAAATTCAGACGCTCGGCAACTGACTTGTATTTACGACGGTGGCAGCGTCCCGGGGTCACGTGCTCCCCTTTTGCGACTTTCTGACCAGCAAACTCAAAGGGTCAAGCCAGATTCGCTTAACGACCGTGTTACGGACTTAGCAACTGCAGGGATTCATTTAACAAGTGTGTCAAGAAAGGTGGTAAAATGGAGCAAAAAAAATTCACTTAACAAACGTCTTGCTTAGCAACACAAATTAGGGCTTCAGTTGTGATCGTAAGCCGAGGAACACCTGTTGTTCATTTCTGCTAAAATGGACAATTGTCCAATAAGGTCAGCGATGTCCTTTGGATCCTGCAGCGGTGTTTCCCGTCTTTCGTCAATTTAAATTGGATGGACTTCAATTCCCAGAATTCCCCAGCCAGCGTGGCTGGAAGTCCATTCCCCTTAAAGCATGCTGGCTAGGGGATTCTGGGAGTGGAAGTCCACCCCTCTTAAAGCATGGCTGGCTGGGGAATTCTGGGAATGGAAGTTCACATCTTAAAGCATTCTTGCTGGGGAATTCTGGGAGTTGAAGTCCATTTATATTAAAGCAGGCTGGCTGGGGAATTCTGGGAGTGGAAGTCCACCCATCTTAAAGCAGGCTGGCTGGGGAATTCTGGGAGTGGAAGTCCACCCATCTTAAAGCAGGCTGGCTGGGGGATTCTGGGAATGGAAGCCCACCCCTCTTAAAGCAGGCTGGCTGGGGAATTCTGGGAGTGGAAGCCCACCCCTCTTAAAGCAGGCTGGCTGGGGAATTCTGGGAGTGGAACTCCACCCCTCTTAAAACGGCTAAAGTTGGAAACACTGCCCTGGAGAATACAATCATCCCTTTGCAGCTTTTAGCTGCAGCCACGCAGAGATTATTTTGCATAATTCATTTAGCAAAGTGCATCGTCCGATATATACCTGCTTTAAGACGTGCCACCATGACACACGTCCCCTTCCCTGAATCCGTGCTTTTCATCCTAATATTCAATATAATCAATTATCCTCAACATTCCTTTTGCCAAGTTCTGCATTAGCCAACCAGTTTCTGGGAAAATACGGAGGGGAGGGAGAGTGTCAAAATTAATGGCTTGTTTTTCTGGGCAGCTTTCCAATATTGTGTAGGACAGATCTATTTTCCCCGCTGCTGATAAAGAAAAGGAAAGGGAGGAAAATATATTTGTTTCAGTTGGACTGCAACAATTCCTGTTCTCAGAGAAGGAAAATAATCCTTCACAAAAGGCTTGGCTTAGAGGCTGCTTTCTTTAAATAAACCATGGCTTGCCAGCCAGCCTGTTCTAAGAGGGGTGGACTTCCACTCCCAGAAACTGGACAGCCATTTGTCCGAAATGGTATAGGGTTTCCTGCCTGAGCAGGGGGTTGGACTAGATGACCTCCAAGGTACCTTCCAACTTTATCATCATCATCATCATCATCATCATCATCATCATCATCATCATCATCATCATCTATTATTATTATTATTACTAGCTGTACCAGGCCACGCGTTGCTGTGGCTCAGTCTGGTAAAAGCGTGTGTTGCTTTTACGTCCAACAGATGGCGCTGTTTTTCAAAAAAGCATGTTTTTACCTGTCACAGGTGTGACATCTATATAATATAGGTATATAAAAACACGCGTGTATTCGAATGCAACGTTGTGTCAAAATTTCAAAGCAATCGGTGAAGAACTTTTGGAGATTTAAGATTTTGAACAAACGAACATTATTATTATTATTATTATTATTATTATTATTATTATTATTATTATTATTATTATTATTATTATTACATTTCTCTTTCTGGGTATTGTCTTCTTGGTATCAACTCCTGCTGACCTCAGCTGCCTTCCTTATTTCATGATAAATCTGTGTATCAGCCTAGATCAGTATTTTTTCAATTTTGGTGGCTTTAAGAGGGGTGGACTTCCACTCCCAGAATCCCCCAGCCAGCAGGCTTTAAGAGGGGTGGACTTCCACTCCCAGAGTCCCCAGCCAGCCGTGCTTTAAGAGGGATGGGCTTCACTCCCACAATTCCCCTGCCAGCATGCTTTAGGATAGAACTAAATGAATAACTGCAGTGATTCACTTAACAACGGTGGCATGTAAGGTCGTAAACTGGGGCAAAATTCACTGAACCGCTGTCTTGCTTAGCAACGGATATACGACCGGTCGGGGACATCAGCCCAGGACTCTCTGCCAAAGGCAAAAAGGATGTCAAACCGTTTGTGAACTTTCCAAATTTAGAATTTTCCGGAGGAAGCAGAAAGAGAGGAAGTGGACGAGAAGGCTGTTACAGCCAGGAAGGCTTTTGCACCGCTGGGGTTGTGTGTCCATTGTGTCCTTTCCTGGATCAGGGAACCCTGGGCAGAGTCCCGCCTGCTTTGGCCATCTCCTGGCTGGATTGCTGTAATCTGCTCTTTGTGTGGCTGCCCTTGAAGAGTAGGCGGAAGCTGCAGCTGGTTTATAAGGCAGCAGCTGCTTCATTTGCACCAGGGGCATCGTTCCTTCAAAGCAGGGGTCTTCCAACTTGGCCCTTTGATGACTCGTGGACTTCAACTCCCAGAATTCCTGAGCCAGGAATGCTGAAGGGAAAGGGAGAGGTTTCCATGCTGAGCCATGTTGGCTCAGGAATTCTGGGAGTTGAAGTCCACGAGTCATGAGGGGGCCATAGTTCCCCCTTGCTGGCTCAGGAATTCTGGGAGTTGAAGTCCACGAGTCATGAGGGGGCCATAGTTCCCCCATGCTGGCTCAGGAATTCTGGGAGTTGAAGTCCACGAGTCATGA
>NW_015389510.1:71756-75106 GCF_001527695.2 Protobothrops mucrosquamatus
CCCCCCTGCTGGCTCAGGAATTCTGGGAGTTGAAGTCCACGAGTCATGAAGGGGCCATAGTTCCCCCATGCTGGCTCAGGAATTCTGGGAGTTGAAGTCCACGAGTCATGAGGGGGCCATAGTTCCCCCATGCTGGCTGAGGAATTCTGGGAGTTGAAGTCCACGAGTCATGAAGGGGCCATAGTTCCCTCATGCTGGCTCAGGAATTCTGGGAGTTGAAGTCCATGAGTCATAAAAGAGCCAAGGTTGCCTACCCCTGATCTAGCTGAATGGAGCTTTACCTGGAGAAATCAGGGGGTTGGACTAGAAGACCTCCAAGGTCCCTTCCAGTCCGATTCTGATTCTGATTCTCTTCCGTTAGCACACATTCCTTCTGTTTCTATTTTGCTAATAGTTTAGCAAATATTTTGCTACTTTGCACTCCTATGAAAATTGAGTTTTCCTCCCACACGTAGAGCAGGTGAGGAGGTAACATTCAGGGGATAACAAGGCCATGAGTGACTCAAAAGTAGAGCCTCCTCATCCAGGAATGGGTGCAACTGGCGCGCACCTAGTGGGACTCTGGGGGGGGGGGTGCATTTTCTGTAGCCCTGCCTGTTCTCTGGAACACCAAGCAACACCCCCTCCCCTTTTGTACAGCCTAGAGAAGACCTGGCATGAACCCACGTGAGAAAAATTGAGCCCAGGCTGGTGGTGTATGGTTTCTTCAGCTGCCACTTGGTCTCTTTGTTTGTTGTGAAAGCAGGAGAAAGTACATTTAAAAATTTGAAGATGTTCACTCTTGACCTTTGGCCTTCAGAAACCTCAATCTCTGTGCTGAGTGGAATCTGTTTTATGATTATTTCGTTCTGTTCTGTTCTAATTCTATTTAATTCTATTCTATTCTAATACTGTATTTCATTCCATTCTATTCTGTTCTGATTCTATTTCATTCTATGCTAATATTCTATCCTATTCTATTATTATTTCATTCTATTCTATTCTATTCTACTCTATCCTGTAATTCTATTCTATTCTGTTCTTATTTCATTCTATTCTATTTTATTCTATTTTATTATTCTATTCTATTCTATTCTATTCTATTCTATTCTATTCCTATTCTATTCTATTCTATTCTATTCCTGTTCTTTCTATTCTATTCTATTCTACTCTATTCTATTCTATTCTATTCTATTCTATTCTATTCCTATTCTATTCTAAATATTATTCTATTCTATTCTATTCTACTCTATCCTGTAATTCTATTCTATCCTATTCTATTCTTATTTCATTCTATTCTATTTTATTCTATTTTATTATTATTCTATTCTATTCTATTCTAAATATTATTTCATTCTATTCTATTCTATTCTATTCTAAATATTATTTCATTCTATTCTATTCTATTCTATTCTATTCTATTCTATTCTGTTCTGTTCTGTTCTGTTCTGTTCTACTCTACTCTATCCTGTAATTTAATTCTATTCTATTCTATTCTATTCTATTCTATTCTATTCTATTCTATTCTATTCTATTCTATTATTTCATTCTATTCTGTTCTGTTCTAATATTATTTCATTCTACAATACAATTAGTCCCCGATTTACAACAGCTGAGCCCAAAATTTCCATTGCTAAGCAAGACAGTTAAGGGTCAGCTGCCCAGAGTCGTTGGGAGGTAAAATGGGAGGGGGGAGGGAAGGCAAATAAATTTCCCAAAAATTTTTTTGCCCCATTTTATAACCCAGTGGTGGCGAACCTATGGCACGCGTCCCAGAGGCGGTACTCAGAGCCCTCTCTGTGGGCACACGCACCATGTCCTGGAGATGGCAACCGTCCCTCTTCAACCATCTACCCCCTAACTAGCCGAGGTCCCACGTGGCCGGATGCATCCCAGCACGGCTGGTTTCCCTCCCCCCATCCCATCCCTCCTGGCCTCACATGCTCTCCTTTTCCTGGGCACGACCCACTGCATCGCCTCCTCAGCTGTCGGCCGTCCATCCAGCTCAGAGGCGGCTTCTCTGAACTGCTGGTGGCGGGCTGTGGAGCCCCCAAGTGTGCTGGTCAAGGGGCCGGCAGGCTGTTGCTGTTGGACACTGTCGGCCCCCATGCGCTCACTGGCCTGTGTGCGGGGGCCGATGGTGTCAGGCAGCAGCCGCCCCGGCCCCTGCCTCACCTTGCCCTGCGACAATGGCAGCCCCACCTTGCCTCACCTTGCCACAGGACGAGCCTCCTGCCCACCGCCCCATCTGCCAGAGACTCCCTGGATCTCCCCCAACCCTGCCCGGCCCCCACAGGCGTCCCACCTTGGCCACACCCACCGTCTGCCATGACCACAGCCACGCCCAGCCAGTGGGCCATGCCCACCTGGCACCCGGCAATAAATAAGTGGGCTTTGGGTTGCAGTTTGGACACTCGGTCTCTAAAAGGTTCGCCATCACTGATATAACCTTTCCTGCCACAGTTAAGTGAATCACTGCTGTTGTTAAGGAAGTCACATAGCTGTTAAAGCAGGGGTGTCAAACTCAATTTCATTGAGGGCCGCATCAGCATTGGGGTTGCCCTCGGGGCCGGGTGGGTGTGGCCAGAGTAGGTGCAGCCTACTGGGTGGGCATGGATGGAGTGGGTGTGGCCTACTGGGTGGGCATGGCCAGCTCTACATCGTTCGCGTCAAGGGTGCCTGTGGGGGCCTGGGCAGGAGTGGGACAGATCTGAGGGTCTCTGGCAAAAGGGGGTGGGACCGGGGCAAGTGCCAAGGCATGGTCCACTGGAGGAGCCTCACCGTTCCTCTCAGGCCATTTGGGGGGGGGGGCTGGATGGTGGTGCAGGCTGCCCAGAGCCCTGAGCAGCAGAGGTCAAACGCCCAGCCTGGCCCTCAAGCACCCGCGGCACCAAGCCCAGCCCCACTTCCCCAAGGGGGCGCCCAGCTGCACTTACCCCCTCCTCAAGACTGCTGCTGCTGTGCTTGCTCTCCTTAGCCAGGTTGCTCATGATGGGTACCAGGGCAAAGTCAGAGGGAGACCGAATACGTTTCAGCATAGATGGCCACCACAAAATTGTACATTGGTTCCCAGTCAGCCGGCCTGGGCCAGGGTCAAGGCAGCGGGGACCGTTCCCTCACTGTTTCCAGGATGGCTTCGCGGGCCACAGGAAACCACTTCATGGGCCGCATCCGGCCCCCGGGCCTTGTGTTTGACATGTCTGTGTTAAAGTGAGTTTGGCTTCCCCATGGACTTTTGCTTGTCAGGTCGCAAAAGGGGTTTAGATGACCAAGGCACTGCGACCGTCATAAATACGACTCGGTTGCCAAGGGTCCACGTGACCATGGGGACGCTGCAAGGGCCGTGTGAAAAATGGTCATTATTACTGTTA